>NW_022196900.1:464368-573420 GCF_008632895.1 Mastomys coucha | reverse complement strand
TGCTATAGCTACTGCTACTGCTACTGCTACTGCTATAGCTACTGCTACTGCTACAGCTACTGCTACTGTTACTGCTATAGCTACTGCTACTGCTACAGCTACTGCTACTGCTACTTCTACTGGTATAGCTACTGCTACTGCTAGTGCTACTGCTACTACTACTAATAATAATTAAGAAACCCCAGGTCAGTCCACAAATTCCCACCAAACCCTGATTATTCACTATCAGGCCCTGGAATTAGACTTAAACAAGGCCACTCTGTGAACCTTCACAACCCCATTCAAGAAACCCTATATAAAACCTGTGTCTTGCTCAGATTTTTACTGCTTCTCCATACACAAAGACAGCCACCCTTTTCTGTTTTCCCAATACATCTCTTGTGTGGGGTTTGTGACTTTGTAGTGTTCCTTGGCTCTTGAGTGGACAACACACACACACATACACACACACACACACACACACACGAGTGTGTTATTAAATATTACAATGTATTTAATCATATCAGTCCTACAGCTATATCTCACTTTCTATACCCAAATATTTTGTAGTTTGTTTTTTATTTTTTTTGAAAAACAACAAAGTATAGTTTATGCTGCCCTATGCACTTGTTATTTTTATACAATATATTTGGATCATATTCTTTTCCCATCCCATATACTGTTGGATACATGAATGTCACTATCGCACAATCAGCTCACCAGGCCCTTAAAGAGACTGATTGAGCCTCTGCTAGCAGCTATCCATTTCCAATAGCTCTTGAGCAGGAGTAGGGCTTTTTCTCTCATGCTGGATTTTTTTTGTGGCGTACGTTTGTACAGGTCTTGAGCATGCTTTCTCCACTGTTGTGAATTCATGTGTGCAACTGCTTTGCCCAGAATCACTATTTCCTTGTAGGAGCCTCAGTATTAAACATTTTTTCATTCTCTGCATCTTAATCAATTCTGAGTCTCTGTGTTAATTGCCATCTACTACAAATAAAAACTTCTGTAATTAATGTAAGGGAGGTACTAATCAAGAGTATACTAATGGCATCAGAAATTGTTTTCTTAGCACAGCTGATGGGATACTAGCTTTGGATATTATATATTCTAGTCACTTATTCATATTAATATCATTTGGTTATTTCTACTTTAGTCTTTAAAATCCTAATTATGTTCGTTTTTGTTTTGAATCTTTATTTTTTATTTCCCTTAAGTAAATTGTTAGTGGGGAACACTGAATCATAGTATATATGATTTATGTATTGTCAGAACATCTCTGTTTTCTTTATGATCTTATTTAAATATCATGATGTACTCCCTAGGAATAATTTTATTTTGTGATTTTTTTTAAACTAAATTTTAGAACAAATATTTATAAGCACTTTTCAAGTAGAGTTTTATAAATAAGTATACTATTTTAGCAATATCTCAAAATATATAAAAACTCAGGAAGCTCACCACCAAAAAAACCAAACAACCCAATCAAAAAATGGGGTATAAAACTAAACTGAGAATTCACAACAGAAGAATCTCAAATAGCTGAGAAGCACCTAAAGAAATGTTCAAAGTTCTTCGTGATCAGAGAAATGCAATTCAAAATGACCCTGAGACCAATCAGAATGGCTAAGATCAAAACCTTAGTTGACAGCACATGTTGGCAAGGATGTAGAGAAAGAGGAACACTCCTCCTCTACTGCCGGTATGATTGCAAACTGGTGCAACCACTCTGGAAATCAATCTGAAGGTTCCTCAGAAAATTGGAAATAGATCTACCTGAAGACTTAGCAATATCACTCTTGGGAATATACCCAAAAGATGTCCCACCATGCCACAGGGACACGTGCTCCAGTATGTTCATAGCAGCCTTATTTGATATCCAGAAACTGGAAACAACCAAGATGTCCCATGACAGAAGAATGGATACAGAAAATGGGGTTCATTTACACAATGGAATACCACTCAGGTATTAAGAATGAGGATATCCTGAGTTTTGCAGGCAAATGGATGAAACTAGAAAATATTATCATGAGTGAGGTAACTCAGACCCAAAAGGACATGTATGGCATGTACTCACTGATAAGTGCATATTAGCCAAGTAAAAAAAATGACATGACACAGTCTACAGAACTCAAAAAGTTCAACAAGCTGAAGGGCCTAGGTGAGGATTCCTAAGTTCCACTTGGGAGGGAGAAGAAAGCAAGCACAAGAAGGGAAGAAGGAAGGGACCTGGGAGGAAAACAGGACAGACAGGTCCAGGAGAGGGGAACATAATCTGGTATTGGGTGGGGGAAAGAAACTGAAGCCCAGAGAAAGAGTGGAAATGGGCAACCTCGGGATGTAGAAGGTTGGGGGGATCCTCTAGATTGCACCAGAGACTAGGGAGGTGAGAGACTCACAGGACTCAAAGGGAGGGAAAGTTGATAAAATGCCATACAGTAGGGAGAGGGAATTTATAGCACCCACCTCCAGCAGGAAGACAGGGCATCAAGTGAGGGATGGGGTTGCCATCCAACAGTCACAACTCTGACCCACAATTGTTCCTGTCTGAAATAACTGCAGGGTTGGAAATAGAGAGGAGCCTGAGGAAAAGAAGGTTCAGCGACTGGTCCAAAGTGGGATCCATCTCAAGGGGAGGTACCAAAGCCTGACACTATTACTGAGGATATGGAATGCTCATAAAAAGGAACCTGTCATGGCTGCCCTGTAAAAGACCCAACAAACCGCTGAGAGTCAGATGCAGATATTTGCACCCAACTAATGGAAAGAAGTTGCTGACTCTTGTGCTTGAATTAGGGAATGGTTGGAAGAAGCTGAGGTGATGGGTGACCCTGTAGGAGGACCAGCAGTCTGAATTAATCTGGACTCCTGTGATCTCTCAGACACTGGACCACCAACCAGGCAGCCTACATCAGCTGATATGAGGCCACTAACACATATATTGCAGAGGACTTCAGGGTCTGGGTTCAGTCAGAGGAGATGCACTTAACCCTAAAGAGACTGGAGGACTCAGGGACTTTAGAGGTCTGGTTGGTTGGGTGGTGGATGGTGGGGACATCCTCATGGAGACAGGGGTATGGGGAGGAGGTATGGATGTAAAATCATGGGAGGGTTGATGGGGAAGGGGGAGATACAATCTGGAGTGGAACTAAACAAATAAAAGACAAAAAAATTACTTATATATTTGTATTGTAGTAGGAGCCTCTGCAGAGGTCAAAGGACATTTTACAGAGTTGTCATTTCCTTTCAGCCTGTTGCTTCTAGGGATGGAACTCAGAACACAGAATCAAGCTTTGTGGCAAATGATTGAACTAGCATTTCAGTTTCAAAATTTAAATACTTTTCTGATACTAAGATTTTTTTCCCATTTTCATGCAGGTTAAGCATAATATGTTGCTTATTTTTCACTGTTGCCTTGAAATTATCCACCACCTCTCACTCTTAAAATATTTCTACTTCCTTTTCTAAGTAGATTCTTGAGCTTTTAGGGGTGGGGTTTAATCTAAACATCCTTTAAGGTTGAGTGCTCCAAAGTATCTCACTCATACCAGGAAACATCGACCTATATTTTGACAAATGAAAATATTATTTTTTAAAAAATAACATTCCAAAAATCTGGAGATATAAAATTAAATTTAAAACATGACAAATAATTCCATTTCTAGAAACATCTAGAGATGAAAAATATTTGTACTGTAATAAAGTGTTAATATTTAAAGAGATTGGAAATGAGCGTCATTAACTTGAAGGAAGTGTGTTCACTTATAGTTAATGAAAATGGATGTTTTTTAGATTAAATTGATTGTGCAGTTAAAATAAGTTTAGTTTTGTGTTAGGTAATATTGATTGTTAATTTGACAGAGTCTAGGATCACCCTGGAGAACAGCTGCTGATAATTCCATAAGGAATTATCTAGGGTTGGCTGGCCTCCATTAGTGTCAATAGAAGAATTATCTAGATTGGGTTAATTAAGGTGGTCAGACCCACACTGATACCATACCATGGAAGAAACTATGTAGTGGATCGGTCATGTAGGAATTATATTAATATTTGTATACACTGATTACATGTAGATATAACAAGGAAGAAACACATATTAGCACATAACAGCATGAAATAAATGACAAATGATTCCAGACGAAACCATGGTAGAAATAAAGAAATGAAGGGCAATGAGAATTCATCTATAGCATTAAATATAAGTCAATATTCATCCATAGATTAGTAATTATAGCTCACCCTAGAAGCTTAATTGTAGCCAGTTTATATTCCTATAATATTCACAAAATAGTCACAAAATGAAGCTGAAGTAAGACATACTACAAAGGGCCATGAAATGTTCTAAGTGTTGTTGTTACTGAGTACAGATAAAATTATTCTTTGCATAATAGTTTAATAAGTAAAGAAGATATATTTATTATATTTAATTGTTATGTCAATCATTAGTAAGGTAAGAAGCCATAGCATTGTTTTATTATGAACATGTTTACACTTTTTTTAAGTAAAAATATTGTGTTTAGAAAAGTATTCGAACAATAAAAAGTAGGTGAATGTAAAAAGTAACCTGGATATATACTACTTCAAACACAAGATGACAATGTAAATATGAAACCAAATATGCTGTTAGTGGTAACACACCAGTTTGCAGTAAGAATCCTAAATAAATTAATAATTTTAAATGTTCATTCCCAATACAGTCTTTCAACTTAAGGAAACAATGTTTGCAGGGTAAATATATTTATTTACCATATATTTACTATGTAAAGGATTAACATGCAGTAAACTCTGAAAAATAAGCTATTATTTTCTATATATTATGTTGCAAAATATTCATTCTATAATTAAACCTAACCCTTCTAAACCCATACATCTCAATTAATTAGTCAAAACTCACAGGTGGATACTAGTGAGTCATTCTTACTGTTCTGCAAACGTAGTTATGAACTCTGAAAGTCAGTCTTCACCTAGCAGCTCACAGGAGGACAGTCTTTGCTATAGACGTCCTCTAGTATGACAACCTATCTTAGGCTGTCCATTTCCACTGACCTGTTGACCAACATGAGGATTCTGGCTCAATGTACTGCAGCTCTGAAATTATGTTATCACTCTGCCCTTCAGGGAACTTTTCTGAAGCACTGATCAAATTGATACAACAGTTCAAATTCTCCTTTTGTTACCTACTACTTAGCTTCTTACAGTCTCCCTTTATCACAGTAGTATGTTCTAAGGGCATACTCAAACAACTGTTGTCCAACTTATAGTCACAACATAATATCTGTCACAATGCTCAAAGAAAAGTTTAACATAAATTTAAGAATTAGAAAATCTACCTAAATGGATCACTAGCAGTAACTAGTAAAAATAACTACAATAAGCAAGCTTTGTAAAGACTGAAGCCACAAAGAAAAAAATTGGAGTATGTTGCTCTTATCAAAAGTGATGATTTGCTACTAGAAAGCAAGCATTGCTTTGTTTATGATTTTTATATGAATCAGCATCTGTTTTCTTTTTTTCTGGGGTCATTGAATGTCCCGTTTTGAAAACAATAGAAGCTTACAATAAACACAATCAATATCTCAAATTAAATACAACAGGAGACATTAGGAGGTATTATGAGATACACTAGACTGAAGCATTCAAAATACTGGGTATCCCTCTAAGAAAACTGTGTCTGGACTGCATTTATGGCAATTCATAGGTAACTGATTGGGATCGATAGGATTATGAATTTCAGAAACCAAGATTGAAATTAAACTCAGAAGAAAAAAGTAAGAATAGTAGGAAATACTAAGAAACCTTGGTCAGTCAAATATAATACTACAGATTTTATGTTGCAACCCATAAAATAGCAAAACCAAAACTTGTAGCACTGATAAAATTACAATTCCATTCAAAGAGTAAAAGAGAATCAGAGACTGGAAATAGAAATCAAATTTCTCAAAGACTGACATGTAAAACCATATCACTATAAAAATTGTTGTCACTGCAAAGGTAAGATGCTAGGGAAAATACTCTATCAATAATGCTATTTATTGTATGTTATGATAAATTTGTAGAACATAAAAGTATCAAAAAGAATTAATAAATGAGTTATTTCTGGAACTTTTAAGCAAAACATCTTTGTTTCCAGCAGCTATAAAATTCTGATGGAAGAGCATGTCTAGTCTCACCTTCTTGAAAATTTCCTTTGATAATGTAGCTGAGAGTAGACTAGCCACACTCCAGGTGGGTCAAAGTCCCAAGACCTCCAGAGCAGTACAACAACATAGACTGAACTCAATAGAAAATAGAACAAAGGAGAAAACTTTAACTTGGCTTGGCAGGATGGAGAAAGTACATATTGGAAGAATGAGGGGAGAATATATCACAATACATTGTTTGAAAAATTTTTAAAAAATTAATAAAATTACATTTGAAAATTTAAAAAACAATAGTTATGAAATAAAAGAGGGAATAGTGAGGAATGATTACAATCAAAATACATTTCACATGTAAAAATTCCTCAGTGAAACCTCTTGCTAAATATAATTAAATATATTTTAATGAATGTTTATGAAAACATAATTGTCAAACAGCTTTCTGTAAATACTATGGATCCTTGTAACTTCATCAAGCCTACAAAAGCTCATCCTACTAATAAAAGAAATTAGAATACTTCCCAACATATTTCAATATGTATGAAAACTCAGGCTCTCCAAACATAAAGACATGGGGGTAAACAACATCCACATGCTCTTATGCTAATTTAGACACAAATTGTTACTGAATTGAAAGCTACCTTGTATTAGAACTTAATATATCACATCAGTTTAAGTTTACTCAAGAGTTTATAGAGTGATATAGCAATAGAATATCATTGTAATCTAGTTTATTAGAAGTAATTGAAGAAAAAATCAGGCAAATATTTTGAAGATGCCAATTAATTATATCAGAAAATTCAACATACATTCCTCATTAAGAAATGAGAAATAACATATTAAGCAAATCTTAACAAACTGTATATAATGGGACTTGTCTTCTACAATAATCATTATTTTTATGATTTACAGGAGAAATTTTGTAATGGTTGTGTTGGTAATTTTATGTTGACTTGACACCAGCTAAGGTAATCTGACAGGAGGTAACCTCACTTAAGAAAATGCCTGCATGAGATTGGACTGTACACAAACCTATAGAGAGCATTTCTTTTTTTTTTTTTTTTTTTTTTTTTGGTTTTTCGAGACAGGGTTTCTCCGTGTAGTCCTGGCTGTCCTGGAACTCACTCTGTAGACCAGGCTGGCCTCGAACTCAGAAATCCGCCTGCCTCTGCCTCCCAAGTGCTGGGATTAAAGACGTGCGCCTAGCATATTATGGATGGTGCCTTCCCTGGGCTGTTGGTCCTGGGTATTATAATAAAGCCAAATGCGCTAAACATGATGAGCAGGCCAGTGAATTGCACACCTTCTAACCTCTTTGAGTAACTTTCCTAACTGCCTTCAGTGATGGAATGAGGATATGGAACCAAAAACCAAATAGTTTTTTTATTTTTTTATTTTTTTATTTTTGATCTTGATTGATGTTTAATCATAGTAATAGTAACCCTGACTTAGACAATGGTAAAATGCCTTAAGCACTGTTTGGAGCTAATTCAAAGCTTGGGACTACTATCTTATTGAAAACCACTTATACAGTTAAATAATTCAAATAATAACAATTTAAAATATCCTGTCAATAATACATGTGTGCTACTTGTTTGTATCTGAACATTCAGAGAGATTAACAGACAACTCATCATTCACAAATGAGTTTAACAGAATTGTTATATGCAAAATAAAATACACTAAAAGTATGTGTCTATGGTTCACTCAATAGAAAGTGACATAAACCTGAGAAGGAGAAGCCCTCATAGGTGTGATATATCCAGAGTGGGTATGATGAGGTGGCAGACAAAAAAAAAAATGGTGAAAAGATAACTTTGTAGACTGGAAGCAGCACTTGTTGAAAATGTTGTGGACAAAGAAACAATATTATGACAAAGAAGAATGTATAGTCTACTTTGTTCACACTACACAGAGGGGTTTAATCAAGGATTAACACTTGCTAGATGCCAGGCTTCCAGCAAGGATCCCTTTTCTTTAGGTTCTAGAATTTATAGCCAAGATGATTAGATTAGAATCCTACTTCAAAAAATTAAAGAGCAGACTCCACGAGTTGCAGCAATGTGACACTGAATCCTGTCTTAGCTCTACTTGATGATTTGGCTAGCACAATGACTAGGAATCTAAATGGGCTTGATAGATGAATATGTGAAATTAGCTTAATGGAGGACATGGACCATCCATCTCTGCTTTACCATTCGGGTAGCCAAGCTTGAAGAATGATAGTCCCTCACCTTCTGTAAACAGAGTTTAAATGAGGTTCCATCCCATGTAGAGTCACTAAACCTGGACACAATTGTAGATGTCGGGAGGTGCTTGCTGACAGGAGTCTGATATAGGTGTCTCCTGAGAGGTTTTGCCAGAGCTTGACAAATACAAAGGCAGATGCTCACAGCCAACCATTGGACTGAGCATGGGGTCCCCGATGGAGGAGTTGGAGAAAGGACTGAAGGAGCTGAGGGAGTTTACAACCCCAAGTGGGGAGCAACAGTGACAACAGACCAGAGCTCCCAGGGACTGGGCCACCAACCAAAGAGTACACATGGAGTGACACATGGCCGCATATGTGGCAGAGGATGGCCTTGTTGGGTATCAGTGGGAGGAGCAGCTCTTGGGCCTGAGGGTATTCAATGCCCCAGCATAGAGGAAAGCTAGATGACTGGAGTGGGTGGATGGGTTGGGGAGCACCCTCATAGAGGCAGGGTGACAGGGGATGGGATAGGGAGTTTTCAAAGGGGACACCTGGAAAGGGGAAACATTTGAAATGTAAATAAAATGTCCAATACAAAATTTTAAAAAATAAAATAACCAATAAAAATATTTAAAAAAGGAAGTATCATGACTGCTTTTGTACAATCTTGTGGATCTCTGTCCCTCAGTCACTACACCTTGCACAGCAGATTAAATGTCTTGACTAAAAATGACTGTGCTTTAGAAATTAGATGTCATCCTGTAGTGGCTTTTTAATGAAGCAGACCAAAACACTGTGATTTATTTTTGCACCTGCTAAATCTTAACAACTGGAGATAATAAAAAAATTGAAAATAAAACTGTTCCTGATTTGTAAGGAGTTCATAGCTTCTTAAAATTCTGAGAAGCATTAAGTGAATCAGACTCAAGCCTTGGAGTGTGCAGCAACCCCATACTTCAGGACAAGAAATGAGTGAAAGTTGAGCCAAACCTCTTGTGTAAAGGTTTGGATAGCTGATCTTGAGGGTAGGGTTGTAGAAGAACCTTAAGTTAAAGTTAGTTATCAACATCTTAGTTTTATAAATCCAAGGTTTTAAAATTTTATAAATATAGATGTGAGAAGTAAAGAATTTCATTAGAATACATTTAAATGGATTTTGACAGCAAAGGCAGGAGAAAGCTGGAGCCAAGGAGTGTGGGGACAGGCTTAGCTACAGTCAGACCAAAACCTCCATTAACAGAGTAAGCAGGTATCTTGGTGAGGGAGAGATGGCTCAGTGAGTAAAGTGCTTGTAGAGTTCTCATGCACATCATAGACAAAAGCTGGCATTTGTAGTTCCATCTGTAACTGTCTTTGATGAGATGGGAGACGGAGACAGGAAAATCCCTGGAATCTCTTTCACAGTTTTCCTGGTGAATGTAGTATTGAAAAACGCTCTCTCTGTCTCTCTCTGTGTCTCTCTGTAGGTCTCTCTCTGTCTGTTTCTCTCTATGTCTCTCAAACAATGTGAAGATCTACTACTGAAATTGTCTTCTGCCCCACATGTGTGCTGGGTTACTCATTCACCATCATTCATACACAGAAATGCACAGACATGTACTCACACCCGTACAAACTTTCACAAAGATTTTTTTTAAGAAAGATATCTCCCTCTCTTAAATACTTGTTAATTCCTGAAGTGAGGTCTAAGAATGGAGAATTTAATTTAAATAACAGGATCTAAGTGTTACTAGAAACATGAAGACTATTAAATACTGGCATTACTATATATATATATATATATATATATATATATATATAAAACTATGCCTTCAGACACTGCCTACTTATGTCATTTAAGATTAATGAGGACCTAAACAGTTCTTTTTAGTAAATTATGGATAAAAAATTATAAATTATTTACTTACATTACCTAAATATCTAAAAGTAGGTATCACACTACATATGTGAAATAAACTATTTGAGTATTTCTATGGATATCTGTAAATGTAGCTATTTTATAATACTAATGCACTGGGGTTTGAGTGTATGGATTAATATTGTACAACACTAATTTATTGGATCATTTACTTTACATTCAAGATGCAAGAATAATTATGTAAACATTGAATTTTAAGTTCAGGGTACAGAAATATTCAGCTACTGTTAGTGGCTGTAACGTTTTACTGTGTGGTATAATTTTGAAGTGTCAGGCTTTGCCAACAGCATAGGGCATTAATACCCAAGTTGGTTACAGGTTTGATGTTAAAATATTGATATGACTTTGCATTATGTGAGAGTATAAAATATTGACTTGAAAGAGAGGACTGTAAGTATTGATTTCCCTCCAAAGAAAAGTGTTTAAGCACCTGTTCTTTGTTGCATATACATGTACTTAGAATGGGAATCTGCAATTTACAGTTTGTGAAGAAAAGGCCAAAATCAACAGGTAATGACTGGTACAACTCGCTATTATTATCATTAAGTCACTTCTTCCTTTCAGCTGGCAGCTCTCTTCAAGGTGATTGCTCTGACCTTGCTGCCGATCCTGCTACTCCTGCCTGTCCATTATTTAATTTTATTTGGTAAATCTCTGTGACAGTTTTATTGCAGGCTGAAAATAGAATTGATCCAAGGCATGTTTTGCTTTGACTATCTTTCCAAAGAATACAGATACCCCCATTAAGAGGTACTTTGAACAGAAATAAAAGTAAATATAATCTTACCTTGATCCAAAACTCTCCTGTAGCAAGTTCTTTTGCCATGCAACAGCATAGAAAGGAGTTCCATTAAGAAGAAAAGGAATGTTTAATGTAAAGAATTTAATTCCAAACTTCAAACTCATCATTTTGATTATTCAGTGTAGTTTGAATTATGTTACAGAAAAGACCAAATGATAAGAAAATCTGTCTGCCTGGGCACTGGACCGGTAGCAGGCTGTTAACTTCTGTAAAGCTATCAAAACCAAC
The DNA here is from genome assembly GCF_008632895.1 of Mastomys coucha. Lineage (NCBI taxonomy): Eukaryota > Metazoa > Chordata > Mammalia > Rodentia > Muridae > Mastomys > Mastomys coucha. Next base: position 562,165 of record NW_022196900.1, on the reverse strand, counting down.
AGAGACACCGGTATGCTGGTTTCAATACTGAAGTAAGTGTTTAATGTTCAACTTTCTCCCTTTCTAATGTTCAGTTTTGTTCAATGGAAGGAAAGCTTATATTGCTGCCAAAGCAATATTAGCATTGAGGCTGAGTACAACACTTAACATCATAAAAACAAAAGGGCAAACATGTATATACCTTCATAGTAAATATTTTAGTGGACACTGAGTAGTATGGGATAGCAACAAATTTAAACAATAAGAAAAAGCTAAAGGATGGAGCTTAGATTTCCACAGTTGGTAGATGCTTCACAGAAATAAAAGTGTTTTTGTTTTGTAGAACTTTGCCAAATGAAATCATGAAATATGGGGTTAAAAACAGATTTAATTTTTAAAAATTGAGTAATTATATTAAAAAATATTGGTACCGAACTACTCATGTTTGAACTAGCTTAATGCTAAAGACACAGTCTAGAAGGTGCAGACTGAAAAGTTATTACCACACATGATGCTAATAAGTCATTAGAGTATGTAGCTAGAAATTGTTTGAACAATGGAAGTGAAAAAAATCTGACGGGGAGGGCTGATGAAACTTCAGTTTCTGAACATGAAATAATTCAGAGGAAGAAGATTATATGGTTAGTTGGAGTCTCAGGAATGAGGTCCAACAGTGTATTGATGCTGAAGACAGATGTAACTAATTTATTTACCTAATATGTGTTTATATAAGCAATGTAGTTAGTGAATGAATAATGAGCTGAAATATAACAAGGCTTATTTAGGTATCATAGAAATGTTATTACCAGGATATGGAAAAAATTGTTTCCATGAAGGACTTTACAGAAAAACAAAACATACCAAAACTGTGGGACCATGAAAGGCAGTCTGTTTTCTGGTCGAGCTAGGTTTAAACTGCAAAGATCCCAGCAGATAACTGCAAGGAACAGAAGGTGTTTGCCCACCATGCTCCTAGACAGCAGGCTCCTGACACAAGGCCTCAGCTCTCTACAATAATTCTGTGGCCATCAGTCACGTAGCGCAACGCCCCATGCCCGTCCACAGAAAGAAGAAGTGACTACAGATGGTAGTCTCCGGACAGATCTCAATTAAATGAGGTACCTAAAGGCCTGAAAGGCTTAGCCAATTAAGTTCACCTTCCCAGACACACTTCCTTGCAAAAGGTATTTAACCTCAGGCCTGCCATGAGAAAGTGGGAGACAGTTTCACTCATCACAACTCTCTGCCACAAGAATAAATGCTTTAAAACCATGGTCTGCCTCTTCTCACTGGGACGCTGTGGGGAACAATGGAGCAGGTCTTCCTCTAAAGAACCACACAGCAGGCCTCTCTGCATTCCCAGACAAGGTTTCCACCAAGCCAACCTGCCTGAGCAAGCCAAGGACTCTCCTCCCCCTCTCTTCCCTTTGGTTCCAGGCTAGAGTTCGCCCTTCCTGCCTCTACTCTGTTCCAGTTCTGCCCAAGAGTGAAAACCTGCAGTCCTTGGCCTCCGTGCTGCCTGGGGACCCAAGAGCCAGCTTCTGGCAGTTGCCAGGGGACCTCAGATTACACCTACCCACACCTGGGTCCTGTGGCTTCTCACAGCCCTATGCCAGCCAAACTTCCTGCATCCTACCTCGCCCAGCAGCAGAACTCTGGGCCTGACGGGGGATACCATTTTAACCCACAAACAAATAGAAAAAACAGAACAGTGTGCAGCTACAGACGAAAAAAAGAAAATAGGATATTTAGTAGCAATAGGTTTACAGCCAGTTGTGACAAAACCAGGTATAATATTTTTAAGTAAGTCTAATAAAGCAACAATTTATAAAGGTACAATGAAACAGAAGAAATGATCATGGTGGTGGAGCATACCTACCTGCAATCAAAGCACTGTGGAGATGAAGGCTGAGGATCAGGTGTTCAAGGTCACCTTGGCAACCTAATTAGTTTAATGCCTTCATGGGCTACATCAGACTGTCTCCATAACACAAAACAAAACAAAACCAATATAAAAAGTTACTGTGGTTTAACATCAAGGTGGGGAGTTCCACTAATATCCACGTCCATTAATACCAATACTCTGGGGAAAAAAAAAAAGGTTTTTTTTAAAAAATTATTAGATATTTTCTTTATTTACATTTCAAATGATATCCCCTTTCCTGGTTTCCCCTCTGAAAACCCCCTATGCCATACCCCCTCACCATGCTTCTATGAGGGTGTTACCCCACCCTCCCACCCACTCCTGCTTCCCCGTATCCTGGCATCATCAAGCCTCCACTGGACCAAGGGCCTCTCCATCTATTGATGACCAACAAGGCCATCCTCTGCTACATATGCAGCTGGAGCCTTGAGTCACTCAATGTGTACTCTTTGGTTGATGGTTTAGTCCCTGGGAGCTCTGGGGGGGGGGGGGTCTGGTTGGTTGATATTGTTGCTTCTCCTATGAGGCTGCAAACCTCTTCAGCTCCTTCAGACCTTGCTCTAACTCCTCCATTGAGGAAGCCATGCTAAGTCCAATGGTTGGCTGCAAGCATGTACCTCTGTATTTGTCAGGCTCTGGCAGCATCTCTCAGGAGACAGCTATATCAGGCTCCTGTCAGTAAGTACTTCTTGGCATCCACAATAGTGTCTAGGTTTGGTAACTGTATGTAGGATGGAGCCCTAGGTGAGGCAGTCTCTGGATGACCTTTCCTTAAGACTCTGCTCCAGACCTTGAGAGATGGTTCAGCCATTAAAGGCTAGGCTCACAACCAAAAATATTAAAGAGTAGTCACCTTAACCTAGAGAAAGTCAACGGACAGAGTGGGGCCTCTCATTGCCCTTCATTCTGTAAATTTTCTATTAACAAACTACAATTATTCAATACAATTGGAAGCTAGAGAGAAAAGTTTATGTAGATTATAATCTTCCAACAAAGGATGGAAGGATAGATTAAATTGTGACACAGAGACAGAATATGGCTTAGGCATCAGTGCAAGGTGCTATACAAACAGAACAAACACTACCAGAAATCTTCCTTAGATTTCACTGATAACCTTTCTGTGTGAGTCATTTCAAGGTGAATGGCAATTCAATTGTAGTTAACTGAAAGGGTATTATAACTAAACGATCTGTCTAAAAGCTTAGAGTCCACTAATAACTATAGGATGCAATAGTTTCTCATCGAACAAGGAGGAGAAATAGATGAGTGGGGCTAAGCAACTAATCTACTCCCCTTTTCTGTTTGAAAGCCAAATAGCAGACTATAACTCATACATAATGAAGGCAGCAACTAGGGTTTCACCTTTTCCAGGGACCAAAGTCCAACGACAACAACTGAAATCAAAAGATCTTGACAAGAAATGATATGGTCTTTGGTATTTTAAACTATCAGAAACCCTCAATGAATGAAATTATTTGTAGGTTTGATGTGTTTGCTAGATACTTTCTTCCCTAGCTATGCATCATGAACAATAGGGTAACATTAACTATAGTATTGCAAATGGAATACACCCACATTGGAATAGCTGTAGTTTTGATTGATGCACACGTATGAAAATGTAACAAATGCTTAACAACTGGGATGAAATGAGTTATTGATTCAGAACAAAAAAAATGCTCGGCAAATTAGATTTTTATAGATGATGTAAACTCTCTACCAAAGATTTCTTAATCACAATTTTCTTAAATTAATTATTATAAAAATATTTCTTCATGCTATTTCCAAGCAGAAAGTGAATCTTTTCTATTCTGCAATTTATTTACTTATTCCAGATCCAACACTAATAATAGTATTTGAAAAGACTAGAAATGATGTTGTACCAGATAATTGGGTCATCATTTCAGGGTCAATATCATATTTCTGGTAAAGTAAGAATTTCAAATTTATCTAGATAATATTAATTTTAATAATCAAAATTGGAGGTTCATGATTTAATGTAGAATTAATTTTGAGTAAATACATAATTAAAAAAAGACAAATTATATAACAAGTCTACAGCAAAAGAACTTAAACATGGGTTATAATTCTTGTGCCAGGTATAGTTTAACAGAATTTTATTACTTGGACGCACACTTAATTATGTGTGTTAACTTTCAAAGCAACAGTTAAAGCCAGATTGAAATATTAGTTTTGGCTTTTTTATGCATCCTAATCATTTTTTAACCTTTTATATATGTCAAATTTTGATAGTATGGTCTGTTATTTCACGGCTGAGTAAATTGCATTGTACACACTACATGACTATACACTCATTCTTTTTTCTAATCTCTTTATATCTCTTTTTAGCTTGTCCTTTTTCCTAGTTCTATGCTTCCATGTCATTATTAGAAATTGTCTTGCTGCCAATGTAGCTAGAGTAAGACCCTCCTAAGAAGCAAAAGATGTTTTCTGATATTCTGTATCTCTCCAACTGAATTCGTCTACAACAGGAATAACTTCTAGTCTAAGCCAGTTATTGCTGAGATGAACTAAATGATACAAAATGCATTTATAGTAAATCTCTTCCTGAGTACAAAAACTCCCCATGAGAGTAAAATTAAGCAATTCATGAAGATATAACCTGCATGACCTGGTCTCATTTTCACTACTCACTACTGTTTCATTGGGAAGTAAGTTTCTAAGAAAATTATAAAATAGATCTCAGTTTATGGGGAAATCTATATGTCTACATCACAAATATATGGTAAGACACAGGGTCAACTAACTGGGACCCCTGGGAGTTCCCAGAGATTAAGCCATCAATCTAAAAACATACACAGGCTAGACCGAGGTTCCTGACACTTACATAGCAGAGGACTACCTTGTCTGGTCTCAGCTGGAGAAGATGCACCCAATCCTGTAGAGACTTGATGTCTCAGAGAAGGTAGATGCTTGGGGGTAGACATTCTCAGATACAAAGGGGAGGGGGAAAACCATGAAGATCTCCGGGAGGGATGACAGGGAGAGGGGGCAACATTTAGAATGTAAACAAATAAAATAATAAATTAAAAAAGAAAATTGGTTTGCCGATATTTTTATAAAGAATATATTTACTACATAACTTAGGTAAGAAGTAAATCCATTGTGAGCAATTAAAAACTGGAATCCCACACATAAAAAATAAAGAAGCATGACAAATAAGAATACATACAGGATCAAATAGTGTTTAAAACATATCATGTGTTTAAAAAGAGAAATGTTTAGGACAAATTTCAATATTATACTAAGGGGAGAAGAAAATCTTGTCAAACTTGAGAATAATCATTTGATTTTCAAAGAGAAATGTTAAATAATGATAAATATGTAAGTAAATTATGCTTCATTAATATTCAGAGAAAGACCACAGTGAAAAGACACAATGACCCTATTAGCACCAATAAATATTCAGGTAATACTAACCTAAAATATCTTACAGCCAAACATAAATCTACGAATAAGTGAGAATAAATTTACTTTAAGTACGAATATCAAAATACATGAATGTGGGTAAATATGAAAATTTATAGATGCATGAGTACATACAGACTAATGTACTGATGAGTGGCTCTATACTGATTCTCAATAAATTGAGAAAGCATCTTTTTTTCTCTTCTTATATCCCACTATTATACATTTAAATATTTTACATTTAAAACACCCAAGCATCTAGGATTAATGTCAGGCCCTTTGTTGGCTCTTTTCATAATTGGCCAGTCTGTCCAGGTGAAATGTTGAAATACATATTTATAGGAGGGAAATGAGAAGGTACATATTTATAGATGAGAAGGAAAAGAAAAGGGGTGAACTAAAATTAGATGGCTTCCTTTCTATTGTGTAACAAATAAAAACTGCAACTGAAGATATTAAAATTGGATAAAATGCCTTTTATCAGCTTAATGGTTAAGCCACATAGTTTTACATTATAAAATTTATTTTTAGGATATTTCCTTTATTGCATGATAAAAAAACTAACAAGAGTATAATTATGAGTTCCATCATTCTCTTAGTTACTTATGAAGAAGATTAAGTACAGTGGTATATAAAAATGTTGACATAAGAAACATACATTTCTATTAAAAATTAGAAAATGCATGAAAGGGTAATTAGAGAATTTGAAACACTGTTTTTCTCCTTCTGTCTTGATTTGCTAGAGGTACTTTGAAAAATATTAAGAATTTCATAACATGGTAAATGCCAAAACATCCATTGGTTGCTATGCTATTGGATTTTTGAAATAGTATGACATTCTAATTAAAAATTTTCTTATTTTATTTATCATTTATTTCACTTTTATATACTCAGTTTAGAAGAACTCTAATGATGTATTTTAAAATTATTGATATGCACACAGATATGTCTATGTACACGTTAAGTGTAAATATAACCAGGTGAGTCCACTTTGTGTTGCTCATATACATATAGGCTTAGAGCTTAGTGTTTGGGTTAGATAACCTATCAGCAGCTCATTACTGGGGAAGACAGACTCTCAGCATCCATTAAATGCCTATACTTCTTACGTATCCTAAGGTGGGCCTTGTGAGAATGCCTCCATCCATGTTGGCATGTCAACTGGTATTTCCATCATGTAGGTCTTGTTTAGAATACAATATTGTTAAAACTCATATGTACAGCCTTCCTGTCAGGTTTAGAAGAACTACCTAGCAACAAGATATGATAGCATGATGTTCTGGACCCTTAAATGCTGGGGTTGTGCTAGGGGGGTATTTGCTTGCATACACGTTTGCTACATTCCATAGTCTTTAGAGAATAATTACATCATTTTCTCACAGAAGTTTTGCTTTTCCTTCTCTGAGGATAAGCTTAAACAAAAATATAATCCTTCAAATTAATTTTTTCTTGAAAAATTTAGAATGACTTTGTACATACTACTGGAAATAGTGAGAATGCATATCTGCACAGATTTTAAAGGTAAATATTGAAAAATTAACACATAAAAGGTCTCAAATGAAAGACCTATTTGCATTCTATGTTAAATCTAAGTTTATGTTTCAGAACAAACACTTGGACCATTGGAACTATAATTTCCAAAATTATATATTAGTATATATTTAAGTATATTTACCACTGTTTTATTTAGATATTTTTAATACATTTTGTAGTATTATTTGATGAATAAAGTAACATAATTATCAGATCAAAATTCAATGATAGCAAATTAAGATCTTTCTAAAAGAACTAGAGAAGTATTAAAATAGACAAAGTATTTTACATAATTAATTTTAAATGTATTTTTTAATATTTTTCTTTTTTATTATCCTTTCTTTTTTATTGGATATTTATTTATACTTCAAATGTTTTCCCCTTTCTAGGACTCTCATTCTGAAATCCCCTAGCCCATCCTTTCTCCACACCCGCCTCTTTGAGGCTTCTCCCCCATCCCATTCTCATCTTCCCACCCTGGCATTCCCCCACACTGGAGTATTGAACACCCTCAGGCTCAAAGGCTTTTCCTTCCACTAATGTCCAACAAACCCATCCTCTGCCACAGATACGGCTGGAGCTATGCATTCCCCTATGTGTACCCTTTGGTTGGTGGTACAGTCCCTGGGAGCTTCAAGGAGCCTGGCCAGTTGACACTTTTGCCCCCTCCATGTGGTTGCAACCCCCCCTCAGTTTCTTCAGTCCCTTTTCCAACTCCTCTATCTGGGATCCCACACTCAGTCCAATGGTTGGCTGCAAGCATCCTCTGTATTTGTCTGGCTCTGACAGAGCATCTCAGGAGACAGTCATATCAGGCTCCCATCAGCAAGCACTTGCCAGCATCCACAATACCTTTTGGGTTTCGTGACTGTATATGGGATGGATCCCCAGGTGGGGCAGTCTCTGCATGGCCTTTCCATCTTTCCTCCACACTTTGTCTCCATATTTCCTCCTGTGAGTATTTTGTTCCTCCTTCTAAGAAGCACTGAAGCATCTACTCCACTTTGCTCTTCCTTCTTCGTGTGTTTCATATGGTTTATGAGTTGAATCTTGGATATTCCGAACTTTTGGGTTAATATTCACTTATCAGCGAGTGCACACCATGTGTGTTCTTTTGTGATTGGGTTACCTCACTCAGGATGATATTTTATAGTCCCATCCATTTGTCTAAGAATTTCATAAATTCATTGTTTTTAATAGATGAGTAGTATTCCATTGTGTAAATGTACCACATTTTCTGTATCCATTACTCTGTTGGGGACATCTGAGTTGTTTCCAGCTTCTGGCTATTATAAATATGGCTGCTATGAACACAGTGGAACATGTGTTCATGTTATACATTGGAGCACCTTCTGGGTATATGCCCAGAAGTAGTATGGCTGGGTATCCAGTTTTCTGAGGAACCACCAGACTGATTTCCAGAATTGTTGTACCAGCTTGCAATCCCACCAGCAATAGGGGAATGTTTGTCTTTCCTCCAGCATCTGCTGTCACTTGAGTTTTTGAACTTAATCATTTTTACTGGTGTGATATGGAATCTCAGGGTTGTTTGGATTTGCATTTCCATGATGACTAACGATGTTGAACATTTCTTCTTTTTTTGATGACATAATTTCTTTTTATTAGATATTTTCTATATTTACATGTCATATGATTTCTCCTTTCCAAGTTCCCCTCCAAACAAACAAACAAACAAACAAACAAAAACAACAAGAACATTTCTATAGGTGCTTCTCAAGCATTTGAATTTCCTCAGTTGAGAAATCTCTGTTTAGTTCTGTTCCCTACTTTTTAATAAGTTTGTTTGGTTCTCTGGAGTCTAACTTCTTAAGTTCTTTGTATATATTGGCTTTTAGCCATTTGTGTCTACTTACACACACACACACACACACACACACAAATACACTCACACACTGAGAGAGAGATATTGCTCATTTTAATTACTTTAAATGAACTTACTAAAATAGATATCAATTATCATACATTGTAGTTTAGGAATTAACTCTATTGGAATTTACTGCTTTCAGATAAATGTCATCAGGAACATATGAAACTTATCTACTCAAAATAATTTCATGAAAATTTCAATTTCTACATGACTTCTGATAATGAAAATGCAGAGCAAAATATTAAATGTGGTACTAAAAGAAATAATGAATAGCCATATGGAGAAGTATTTCTTCACAGAGCCCAGAGCCTTATGTTTCAAGAAGATAATAGCTAAAGAACTGAGAGCTATTTAGGAAATAATTCATGTATATATTGAAACATCTATTTATCTGTATACCCGGCCGTCTATTCATCCATCATTCCATATAACCACTCATTGAATATTACTGGAGCATAAAATGGATATGAAGTAACAAATGATTTGGTTGACTTCTCTCTTTTAATTTCTTTCTAGATATTGGCCATTTGACTAAAATATAATTTATTATATTTAATGATTCCATGGAGATGAGAAATCAAAGAACAGAAACAAACCACATAATATTTGGATATATGAAAGTGTTTCAGAAGAAATGGCTTCTACAGTGAGAAATTAGGAAGGGAAATGGAACACAGTATTATACAAAAAATAATAGAAGGATTATATAGGAAGGAGGATAAAAAACAAGACTAACGGAGCAAATACGAGGAGGGAGAAACTAACACTAAATGACAGATAGGTAGATAGATAGATAGATAGATAGATAGATAGATAGATAGATAGATAGATAGATAGATAGAGATAAATAGATAGCTAAATAGATGGATATTTCATGGTAATAAGTAAAAGCTCCAATGCAAGGAGTAGGTCGTATCTTGTTGTATAAACAGCCAAAGTGGTCTCATTTTCCCCCACCCCAATTATCACAGGATTTTACCAAGACTATCAGTTACCATCTACAACCTAATGGCAGCATTTTCTTACTAAAGAAAACATTTACATATGTCATGCCTCATGGAGAAATCAAATGTGCCTTCAACTTATACTTTACCCCTTTGACTAGATTTCACTGGACAGGAAGATACTTTGCATGTTTACAAATTGAAAAAATAATCATCACCCAGCTTCACACCTCATAACATATAACAGAGATCTGCCTGAAAGATAACTCTTATAATAGTGAAACAAATATTAAATGAGTAACCAATCACATTTTGATTGGATTTAAGGCCCATTCCATAAGATACAGCCCATACCTAAAACTACCAAATTGGTCATAATCCTGAGGCTACACAGATAACAGACCTAGGAAAAACCTGTCACTATTATCCTGTTAAGGAGTATGAAAATAATATGGCTTCTAATGATATATTGCTGTACATAAAGATCAGGGAATCACTCAGTCCGCATCAGAGAAATCTCTTATTCTAGGGGACAGTAGTTAATACAGAGATCCACAATTGTGCAGGATCAGGAAGTTAGACACTTTGAGACATTTCACCCCTAACAGAGATATCTTCATCAAAGTCCTTCACTCAGTGCTTAGGGGTCTACAAGGAAGAGGAAACAGAAAGATTCTCAGAGTCAGAGAGAGTGGATGATTCCAAGGAAACAACATTTTCCAACACAGCAACACTAATATACATATGAACTTGCAGAATCTGTAAAAACACAAAGAACTGACAAGTTCAAAACTAGACAAAAATCTCAGCACTGAGTAGGGAATATGGCCATTGGGTTCTACTTGCTAACCAATAATCTATTTGTAACTAATACCTTCCAGAAAAGGGAAAAGTCAGTTTTCTCCAATGAAGTCTCAGTGGGTTATCAACAATGCTTTATGCCAGGCCAGATGCCCAAGAATAAGTAACCAAAAACACCAAACTCCATTGTGTGTGTGTGTGTGTGTGTGTGTGTGTGTGTGTGTGTTATCATATTTTTGGTGTCATTGTTTGGTTTAGTTTGATGTTTTTCTTATAGACATAAACAAGAAGATCATAAAGTGTGTGTTTTGGGGGAAAGCATTATACAAAGTAGGGGAAGAGAAGGAATTTGATAAAAATATGTGTTGTGAAAAATATAAAATTTATAAAAATATAAATACAAAACTATGAAAATTTCACTGGGAAAGAAATAAGGTTGGCATATAAAGATGGCATTAATTTTCTTGTGTTTCACATAACTTGACCCAGTTTTGCTTCATTTTTCTTGCCAACTACATGTGCTGTGTATACAGTTATTTACTCTATGTACGGCTTCAATTTTCCTGTTGGAAACAGATCAGTATACTCACTAAAGATTTAGCTCTAAACTAATTTATACCAGAAAATCAATTAGATCTTTCCAAGTCTGGCATCATTTGTGGCTTGAGTGAAAGGTCTACTCATTGGAATAGAAGTGATTATTGGGTAAAAATGATGGACTCACAGAGCTCCAAAGATTCAATGTTAATGGTCACACCAGATGATACCTTGTACCTGAAAGAAACACAAACTTTAAAAACTTTTGGTGATGCAATTATGAAGTCCATTATGTACAAATTTAAATAGAGTAATTCCAATATGCTAAATATCAAACACATATGTATATATTTATTGCAGATAATTTCAAACCTTTACTGAAATAGGATTGGGGCATAATAAATAAATATAAATAACTGATAATTTCTCTAGCACAAATTATGCATTTCAAGACAAAACACATCAAGATTTGAACAGTACATAAAATACTGAATATCAAACCTTTAGATTTATTAAAGGATTTTTAAAAATTGTGCTCACCTGTGTTATTTTATATTTGCTTTCACAATGCTTAGAGCATTTTTTAAAATTCAAAAGCAATAAAATGAAATGAAAGTATCAAAACATATGCACTTATGAGTTTAATAAAAAGCATTTGGGGATTATAAAAATACAACTGAGCTCTTCTGAAGGGGATGGGTAGGAGTGTCTACTATAAAAAAGGCTAATAGCAGGGAATCCAGCATATTCTCTGAGCATTGTGTATTACTGTTCCTGGAATGAAAATTTTCAGTATGCATAAACTGTAACAATGAAAAAATTTTAAATTTCTCCAACATAATGGTGTGGGATATTATCAAATGACTTTCAAGTCTGGAAAGCATTCAAATTACTATAATACACTCAAAAAATCTTATGAGAAACATAAACTAGATACAACTGAATTTTACAAAAATAAGAATCACTTTATTGAGTGGAATATGTTGATTGCAAAATTGGAAATATCTCATGTATATTAGCATTATCACATTCAATCTCTATGAAGACTTAATATTTAAAATATTATCTTATAGTAAGACAAATTCTAGCTTTATGTGTTATTATATTATGGAGTAAAGACAAAATTTTAAAATACTAAAATGAGACATTTATGAACATCAACTATCAATTTTTCTGAAACTCTGGACAGTAATAAAATTGAGAGTCTGTATTCAAAGTTCTACTGCCATCTCTTTGGTAGATTTATTTATTTGCTAGATTTGAATACAAATTTCAAATTTGAATAACTTGAAAATAAATTATCAGAATTAATTTTCTTGTTATTCAGTGTGCTATTGCCTGCTCATGAAGTATAAAAGCACAAACATAAATATACAAATAGATACACAATGCTAAATAACGAAGTACTATAAAATATACCCATAGTATTATACTCATAAAATAATAACCCTATTAAACACTTTCAGTTTGTCACACTGTCAGGATAGAGGAATGGGCTCCTGCATACACTCTCTGGAGTTGAATCTGAGGATGATGGAAATGATCCTTTTAGTATGTTCACATGTTAAGTATAAGAAGTATTAATATCTACTTCTTAGTACCATTTATAAGTTATAAGTAATAACATATGTGTTATAGTAATGAAGACCTGAATAAATAGAAGTTATGAAGATAGATATTACTCTATACATAACTAAAAACAATGAAGTTTTATTTAATAAATCAATAGAAAAACCTAGACATTGTTTTTCTTTTAAAATTTATTTATTTACTAATTTGTCTATACATGGTAGTGTGTATTATTCATTTTCTATGATTCCATGTTATGTATGTATGTATTATATGTGTACATACGTAGGGCTATTTGCCTGTATATGACGGGTCCAGAGGAGGGAATCAGATATTGTATTCTATCATTCTCAAGTTTATTTCTTTGAGAGAGAGAGTTTGTTTCTGGACCTAGAGCTACGTTAGTGGCTGGAAACTTCAGTAACCTTCCCTTGGAACTTCCTTCCCCCACACAGAAATTGCTGCAGTTATATACATATATACATTCTTGAATTTTTATGTGGATTCTAGAATTCAACTAAAGTCTTCATGATTGTGCATCAAACACTCTTACCTACTGAGCCTTCTCCCTTGGTATCAGCATTTTATTTCTTACCTTAAGTTGTTTTGATTTGACTCTGTAGGTCTTCTTGTGGTGTCTTTGATCCATCCTGCTTACTCAATTCTATCCCCTATTCTTCCATGAGACTCTCTGTGTGCAGCCTGATGTGTGGCTGTGCGTCTTTGAATCTGTTTCCACGTGCTGCTGGATGAAGTCTCTCAGAAGAACATTATGCTAGGCTTCTGTCTACAAGCATAGGGGAGTATCATTAATAGTGTCAGAGATTGATTGTCTTACAGGGGCTGTGATTCAATTGGACCAGTCATTAGTTGGCCATTCCCTCAGTCTCTGTTCCATCTTCATGACTGTGCATATTGTAGGCAGGGAGAATTTGGAGTTGAATGTTTGTGGGTGAGTTGATGTTCTGGGCCCCTGGTGGCTCACTGAAATGAAAAAAAAAAAAAAACAACCATAAAACAGTCAGGAGCTAGACCTAGGCACCCTACACATTTATAGCAGATAAGCAACTTGGTCATCATGCAGGTCCCCTAATAATTGGAGTGGAGGCTGTCTATGACTCTGTTGACTGCCACTGGATCTCTTTCCCCTAACTGGACTGCCTGGTTAGACTTTAGTATGAGAGGATCTGTTTAGGTCTACCGTGACTGGATGTTCATGGGTAGAGTGGTATTGCCTTTCTCTGATGAGAAGGGAAAGGGGTATTGGGGGGGGGATTTGTAAAGATGGGAGGATAGGAGGGAGGGGTGCTGCGATTATCATGTAAAGTGAACAAATAAATAGTTTTAAAAGATATTTTACATTTATTGGGCTTTTTTGTTTTTTTGTTTTTTGTTTTGTTTTGTTTTGTTTTGTTTTTGAGACAGGGTTTCTCTGTGTAGCCCTGGATGTCCTGGAACTCACTCTGTAGACCAGGCTGGTCTCTATTTCCATTTAAACAGTGATTGCTTAAATAAAATATTCCTTTTGATAGCTTTGCTACATAATCCATAAGTGATAATCTTACAGAATTCAGGATAGTAATGATAAGAACTAGCTCAGCAATAACTTTTGAAGCTTATTTATGATAAAGTATAGTTTCTGAAAACCATTGCTTTTCCTGTTATTTTCATCTTACATTTCACGCAGTTTTCCTGTTGAAAAATTCCTCTACATAAATTCATCTTGGCTTAATGAAGTAAACTGTCACTAACAGTGAGTTTCTTGACGCTTTGTGGTATACTCCTAGAGAGTAGCTTGCAGAGTGGCTGACACACCAAAGGTGTTTTGTAAATGTGTTTTAAATGAATTAATTAATGCCCAATTAATTAAGCCATGCAGTGTTTATGGGATTACTGGGATTGTACAATTCATTGCAAAGGAAGAAATGGGCTTACTTCAGCATGTGATTTGGACATGTATCCTGTACCATAACTCTAACATGAGTAGACGAATTTACTTACCCATTTAAGTGCAGCTATATAAATAGATTGTCATGCTTCTCAAATATCAGATAACATAACTGAAGGAGTTATTTTACCTCATTTGATGTTGAATTTGCATAGGAAGCATTTTTGAAAATTCAAAGATCTTAGTAAAGACAGTGTCATATATAAGTTAAGAGATTTGTTCTAAATCTAGAAAGTAATAAATCTCTCTAGACTCTCTTCTAGAAAGCATTCTTACATGTTCAGGTTTTCTTTTCTTTTCTTTTCTTTTCTTTTCTTTTTTTTTTTAATTCATCAAGGTTAGAACAATGTCACAGGCCACTATCGATCAAAAAGGTCTATTTGTGAGTAGACATGTATCATTCAGGACTGCTCATCTGAGAAAACCCCTTATTAGGGACAAAGATCTCATTGCATTCTGCCCTGACACAAGGGTTAAAAGACCTGGATTTCAGATGCATCTAAAAGGGTGTGAAAGCATTGTATATCACAAGGCTTTGAGCCTTATTGATTGTCAACCCCAATGACTCCAGGGTCATTCTTTGAGGCCAATGAAAGTTGTCTCATGAAATGAAACAGGAATGTTTTTCCAGTAACATGAACTCATTTGCTAATTTTTTTAATATATCAATGATTTTGATAAGTTATGCCCCATTGACCTGTAATAAAAATGATTAAGTTATTAAACTATTTAGTGCACACATATATTGTCTTTGAAATAAATTAATAAACTAGCAATTCAGAACATAAAAATACCCCTGAGTTACCCTATAAAAATGAAGGGCTGCTCAGCAACTTTCAAAACAACAGCCACTGTATAAATATTTAACTTACATACTCATAGTCATGCAAATGCACAGTGCTTGCTTTTAATTTCCAGTAGTTCCACTGAGTCTTTCTTAAGCTAGTGCTCTCTCTTAAGGAAACATCTAAATAAAACTTGTCAAGTCTGCTTTTGCCTCATTTTTCTTTGGTGCTGTAGGGGATTTCCTCCCTCTGTTAATGAGGCTTCACTATAATAGATGAGGCTTTGCTTTGGAGGCAAGTGCTTCACTTCCTGCCTTTGTTACTTTATTTTCTGTGAGGCTTTATATTTTTCCTGTTTGTCTGCTTTTTCTTTCACAAATGGTCTTCTAGGAGATTGTTTCTGCAGGTCAATAGCTCTCTCTTTCAGAGAAGCTCTGATAGGAAGAGCATCTTTAAGTCTCTCCTGCTCTGAAAATCTTGCCTTTGGGTTGTTTGGTAGGCACAGATATGATCCATCTGATTTCAAACTAGTTATTTGTATTCAGTATACAAGTTGATTGTTCCACTTCAAAAGTGATAGTAGTGATATTCTGTTTTGACCAGGATTCTCTTCAAGTTTTTTTTTTTTGTTCTTGTTTTTGTTTTTTTTGTTTTGTTTTGTTTTGTTTTTGTCTCTGTGTGACACCTAGATTTCAAGTTTTTCCCTTATGTATTCATGTATAGAAATTTTCTGTTTGTGAGTAAATTGATCTGGGGTCTGTTTATCTCCTAATGAAGCTTTATACATAATGACAGTCTAATGTGGAAACAGTCAGCCAAATGCAGTATATTTAATCATGATTTTTAGACCCAGAATTCATACTTTAGTCAGTCCATTTAATAAGGTATTTATATTTATTGGTATTGCTATTATCTCTTTTCTCCCAACATGCATACATCTGCAATTTAGATTGAAAATAATGATTTATAATTTATTAAAACTTGTTTTCCTATTTAAATGAATATAGTATTTTATATTATATTGGATCAGGTTAAATCTCTTCAATTTTTTTCAAATATCGATAAGTAGCAAAATATTTCAAATGATATTTAAAGTTATAGGTTATAGGACTATGGGATCATATTAATAGAGACTCCAACTCCATAGGTCTACAAATGTGAATTAAATTCATGAGTATAATAACTAAGCTAAAGGCGTTTGCTGGAGGCCTTCTCCAGTTAGGAAATGGGCTGAAGTGAAACACAGTGTTGAACAAAGGCTAACGACTACTGATTCCCGGACTTATTATCTTAAGATTTCTACTTTAATAAGTACTGGTTTCCTTTCTCTTACTATTTTGTACTTTAATACACACTGGTTTCTTTTGCTGTAACTCTCTCTCTTATTATGTATGCTTTAATAAGTGCTACTTTCCTTCACTTACTATTTTGTCTTTCAATTCCAAATGCTTTCTTTCTGTGTAAATCTCTCTCTTACTATCTGTTTTAATAAGTGCTGGTTTCTTTTCTCTCTCACTCAAGAACCTCTGGCCATCCAGGCAAGAATATTGGAACTCATTACCTCCTTGTGAGCCAGAGAGAAAAGAAAGGAAAAGAATTTTTTAAATGTACATAACTAACAATCACACATATACACGCACACTGATTGGGCCAAACCACTTGTCTCATTAACTCCACAAGTGTTTATGAATTCTTATATACACACACCTATACTTATATATGCATATATACATTTGATGGATGAAACTAAAGCTCTCATGAGCAAGTTTCAACAAGCAAGCACCAACAAAGAAAAAACTCAACCATTCTGGGTGAAAAGGAAGCTATAAAATTTCATGCTCAGAGAAAGTAAGAAAAAGCCCCAACCATTTTTATTGCTGAAAAAAAGAAAAACGTTCCCTCCATTATTGTCGTTCTTAGTTTTGTTGTTGTTGTTGATTTTTGGTTTTTGAAACAGAGGTTTCTCTGTATAGCCCTGGCTGTCCTGGAACTCACTCTGTAGACCAGGCTGGCCTCGGACTCAGAGATCCACCTGCCTCTGCCTCCCAAGTGCTGGGATTAAAGGCGTGTACCACCTCTGCCCTGCCTGTTCTTAGTTCTTAAACTTTCTGAGGAGAATTGATCACAGGGTCTCCTGAACAAACTTATATCGCATAAGTTCATAGCAAGTTTAAGACACTAATTCAAGTTATCAATTAATAGGAAATCACAGCAGAAATGTTTACGTGTATTACAATTAAGATTAATGCCTCTTGAGTTCTTTATATATTTTGGATATTAGACCTATGTTGGATGTGGGGTTAGTGAAGATTTTTTCCCTCTAGGTTGCCAATTTATCTTACTGACTATGTCCTTTGCCTTACAGAAGCTTTCTACTTTCATGAGGTTCATTTATCAGTTCTTGATCTTAGAGCCATTGGACTTCTGTTTAGGAATATTCCCCTGTGCCTAAAGAGGGCCCTTTCCCACTTTCTTTTCTGTTAGATTGAATATATCTGGTTTTATCTTGAGGTCTCTGATCCGTTGGACTTGAGCTTTGTGTAGGGTGACAAATATGGATCTACTCTCATTTTTTTTTCCATAAAGACAGCCAGTTAGAACATTACTATTTATTGAAGATGCTTTTTCCCCCGTTGTATATTTTTGGCTTCTTTGTCAAAGATCAAGTGTCCATAAGTGTGTGTTTTTATTTCTGGGTCTTCAATTCTACTTCATTGATCAATGTGTCTGTTTTTTTTTTTTTACCATTTCCAGGTAGTTTTTATCACTATTACTCTGTAGTAGAGTTTGAGGTCAGGGTTAGTGAATCCCCTAGATGTTCTTTTATTGTTAAGAATTGTTTTCACTATTCTTGTTTTTTTGCCTTTCCAGATGAATTTGAGAATTGCTTTTTCCCTGTCTTTGAAGAATTATGTTAGGATTTTGATGCGGATTGTATTGGGTCTGTAGATTACCTTTGGTAGGATGGCCATATTTACTATATTAATTCTGCCAACCCATGAGCATAGATGTTAACCACCAAAAAAAAAAAAAAAAAAAAAAAAAAAAAAAAAAAAAAAAAAAAAAAAATTGGGTATAGAACTAAACCAGTAATTAAACTGATGAATCGCAAATGGCTGAGAAGCATCTAAAGAAATGTTCAAAGTCCTTACTGATCAGAGAAATGTAAATCAAAACGACCATGAGATTCCAACTTACACCAATCAGAATGACTAAGATCAAACCTCAGGTGGCAGTACATGTTGGCAAGGATATAGAGAAAGGGGAACATTCCTCCATTGCTGGTGGATTACAAGCTGGTACAACCACTCTGGAAATCAATTTGAAAGTTCCTTAGAGAATTGAAAATAGATCTACCTGAAGACTGAACAATACCATTCTTGGAAATATACCCAAAAGATGCTCCACCATGCCATAGGGGCACGTGTTCCACTATGTTCATAGCAGCCGAATTTGTAATATCCAGAAGCTGGGAACAACCCAGATGTCCAATCACAGAAGAAAGGATACAGAAAATGTGTTTCGTTTGCACAATGGAAAACTACTCAGCTATTAAGAACAAGGACATTCTGATTTTGCAGGCAAATAGATGGTACTAGAAAACATCACACTGAGTGAGGTAACTCAGTCCCAAGAGGGCATGAATAGTATGGCATGGTATATATTCACTGATAAGTGTATATTAGCCCCCCCAAAAAAGTACAGAATACCCAAGATACAGTCCACAGAACTCAAAAAGTCAAACAAGCTGAAGTGTCCAAGTGAGGATACCTCAGTCCCACTTGGGAGGGAGAAGAAAGTAATCACTAAGGGGGAAGGAAAGACATGGGAGGGGAAGAGGACCAAGAAGGGTAGTGGGGGAGCATGATCTGGTATTGGGTAGAGGAAAAGGACTGGAGCCCTGAGGGCAAGCATAAAGAATGGAAACAGGCAACCTCAGGAGGTAGAAGATTGGTGGGGACCTTCTAGAATGTAAGAGACCTGGAAGTTGAGAGATTCTCAAGACTAAAATGAAGAGAGCCACTAGATGAAATGCCCTACATTGGGGAGAAGGAACTTGTAGAGCCCACCTTCAGCAGAAAGACAGGGAATCAAGTGAAGATTGCTATCCCACAATCAAAACTCTGACCGCTAATTGTTCCTGCCTAAAGAACTGCAGGGACAAAAATGGAAAAGAGCCTGAAGAAAAAAAGGCCCAGCAATAGGCCCAAAGTGGAAACTAGCTCAAGGAGAGGCTCCAAGGCATAACACTATTACTAAGGCTATGGAATGCTCACAAATTGGGACCTATGATGACTGCCCTGTGAAAGACCCAACAAGCTGCTGAAAGAGTCAGATGTAGATACTTGCACCCAACCAATGGATAGAAGTTGCTGACTCCTGTGGTGGAATTAGGGAAAGGCTGGAAGAAGATGAGGAGGAGGGTGACCCTGTAGGAGAACCAGCAGTCTCAATTAACCTGGACCCCTGAGATCTCTCAGACACTGGATCACCAACCAGGCAGCATACAACGCCTGATATGAGGTCTTCAACAAGTATACAGAAGAGGACTGCCAGGTGGGTTCAGTCAGAGAAGATGTACCTAACCCTCAAGAGACTGGAGGCCCATGGGAGTTTAGAGGTTTGATGGTGGGGTGTGGGGAGGTTGGAGACATCTTCATGTAGACTGAGGGGCAGGGAGTAGGTGTGGGATGTGGAACAATTGGAAGGTATACCAGGAGTGGAATAAAATCTGGAGTGTAAAAAGAAAAAAGAAAAACAATATTTTTTTAAAAAAGATTAATGCCTAACTAAACATTATCTGTTACTAGCTCCATAAGCTCATTAAACATTTAAAACAATAATTCTTATGTCATAGGTTAGCAAGGTTTTGACAAGAGACAGGTAATCTCGTAGTGTCTCATTAATATTGAAGTTTTAGATACATAAAGCAGTCAATATTTTATTTTTTGTCCTTACACATACAATAAATTGAACATTGCCAGTTTATGACCTTTAATTATTGGATAATGGTTTCACAGATACCTTAGAAGTAATGTTTTCTGTGATCATATATCTGTTCCTTCAAGTCTCCATTTTTATCCTAGTGCAATTAGCCCATGACTCAGGAAGGTTTTCACAACCCTAAGTGCAGCTTTTCAGAGAGCTAGAAAATATTGGAATAAATTCATGATTCTATAAAATCAATACATTTCACCATAGCCTCAGATAATATATAGGGGTAATTCTAGCCAACCAAGAAAAAGACTTAAATTAAAAATGCTGAAAAAATAAATTGAAAAGATATTATAAGACAGAAAGATTTCTTATTCTCATGGATTTGTAGGATTAACATAAGAAAAAAGACTAACCTACCAAAAGCAAAATAAAGATTCAATTCATTCACCATCAAATTTACAACACAATTGCTCATGGATCTTGAAAGGATAATTGTTAGCTTCCAAATGAAATATAGACAGAAATCAGAATATCTGAAAACAATCCTGAATAATAAATCAATTACTGGCACTGTCACCACTTCTGACTTCAAATTATACTATAGAGCTGACATAATAAAAACAGCATGGTAAAGGCAGAAAACAGAACTGAATCAAATTGAAGACACAGAGAGGAATGTGCATACTTATGGCCACCTGATTTTTGGTAAAACCAAAAATACACACTGGACAAAATATAGCACCTTCAATAATGGATGTAGTCAAAACTGGATGCCTATATGTATATGAATCTAAATAGAGCCATATTTAGTACCTTGCACAAAATTCAAATCTTAAAGTCTCAACATATAATCAGATTCACTGAAAATTATGGAAGAGAAAATGGAGATTATTCTTTAATTCATTAGCACAGAAAGAGACTTGATGAACAAAACATCATTAGCATATGCACTACTTAGAATCAAATTACACATTTCACATTGTCTAAAATTAATAAAACAATGACAGCTCATGCCAGCAAGGATGTAAAGAAAGAGGAACATTGATCCAATGCTGGTGATAGTATAAGCTTGTAAAACCATGCTATGAATGAGTGTTGTATTTCTTTAGGAAGATAGAAATCTGTCTACTGCAAGATCCAACTATATCTCTTTTGGGAATTTACACAAAACATGCTTCATCTTACTTGAGATACTTGTTCAACCATTTTAATAATTTCTGCTCTTTTCAAATTGGTCAGGAATTGACAACAAACTAGATAGTTTTTAACAAATAAATGGATAAAAATACTTTAGCATATTTATATATTGAAATATTACTTGGGAATTGAAAAGTAAAGTCATGAAAATCTTAGGTAAATGGATAGATCTAATAAATAAAATCATGCTGAGTGAGATAACCCAGACCCAGAAAGAATATTTTGGTATTCTTTGTTCTCTTATATGTGGATATTAGTTATTTCCTTCCCTTGGGAAGGAAAATAGAATAGATATGAAGGCAATATAAATTAATTGCCAAATAATGGGAGAGAGAGAACTTCACATGGCCATCTCTTGACACCAAATGTTTTGTCAGCACTGGGAATGAATTATATCTAAATGACTTGCTTGTCAAAGGGTTCCAATGGTAACTCCAAAACTAACTAGGCTGTGGCTAAGTCTATAGGTTGCTTTTCAAAAGCCATTGGTAATGTCCTATTGCTGAAGATAAAACATTCACAACTCATTGGACATGAAGAAGTTGAGCTTGTGTTTACAAAGAGACTTCAAAAACATCAAGGAGTTTGATGAGAGGTAGAGTATATTTATGGAGACTTTATAATTCTCATTCAATTACCATTTCAACTTATTTTTATAGCATTGTCCTATTATTCCACTCTGAGATTTAATATAACAAAGACTCAGTTTTTCTTTTCTCTCTTAGATAATTTTGGGTTGGAAAGCAGTGAATGATAATTATAAAGTCACCTGCTAGCTTTAGCTTATCCTAAATGGCTCCTGACAAGTTACCTTGTGCTCCTCTGTATTTGTATGAGTGTCTTGGTTAGGATTTCTATTGCTGTAAAGGGACACCATGACCAGGGCAACTCTTATAAAGAATGATTAATTAGGGCTGGCTTACAAGCCCTATTGAGCCTATTGAGGCTCAATTTCTGAGGTTCAATCCATTATCATCATGGTAGGAAGAACAGCAATATCCAGTCAAACATGTTCCTGGAGGACCTGAGAGTTCAAAATCTTGGTCTAAAAACTAAAAGGAAAAGGCTGTCATCCTTGTGGCTGGGAGGTGAGTCTCATAGGCCATGTCCACAGTAACACACTTTCTCCAACAAAGCCACACCTACTATAACAAGGCCACACCTCCTAAAAGTGCCAGTCCCTGGGCTAAGTATGTTCAAACCGTAACATATGAGTATATAGGACATGCATATATATGCATATATTTTTACACCTAGGAAAGAGAAGACCATGCAATCCACTTCTCCACTCTTTTGCTGGTGCTTCTTTAGTGTTAAAACTGAACTTAAAATAGTTTCCTCACTGTTTTCAGTCAGTGATTTAAGCACACACTCTTTTTTATTAGATATTTTCTTTATTTACATGTCATATGATATCTCCTTTCCTAGTTTCCCCTCTGAAAAATAATAAAATAAAAATAAAAATAAATAAATAAAAAACAAAAACAAAACAAAACCCCTGTTCTTTCCTCCCTCCCCCTGTTCACCAACCCACCCTCTCCAGCTTCCTGGCCCTGGCATTCCCCTACATTGGGGCATAGAACCTTCACAGGGCCAAGGGCTTCTCCTCACATCGATGACCAACTTCATCATTCTCTGCTACATATGCTGTTGGAGCCATTAGTCTCACCATGTGTACTTTTTGGTTGGTGGTTTAGTCCTTGGGAGCTCTGAGGGTACTAGTTAGTACATATTGTTGTTTGTCCTAAGGGGCTGCAAACCCTTCAGCTCCTGGGTCCTTTCTCTAGCTTCTTCATGGGGAGCCTGTACTCAGTCCAATGGATGGCTGTGAGCCTCTACTTCTGTATTAGTTGGGTACTTTCAGAGCATCTCAGAAGATAGCTATATCAGGCTCCTGTCAGACAGCACTTGCTGGCATCCAAAATAGTGTCTGTATTTGGTGATTGCATATGTGAAGGATTCCCAGGTGGCACAGTCCCTAGATTGTCCTTCCTTCAATCTCTGCTCCATAGTTTGTCTCTACTACTCCTTCCATGGGTATTTTTCCCCATTTTAAGAAGGAACAAAGTATCCACACTTTAGTTTTCTTTCTTGAGTTTCTTGTGGTTTGTGGATTGTACTTTGTGTATTCCGATCTTCTGGACTAATGTCCACTTATCAGAGAGTGCATACCATATGTGTCCATTTGTGATTGGGTTACCTCACTCTGCATGACGTTCTCCAGATCCATCCATTTCCCTAAAAATTTCATAAGTTCATTGTTTTTTAATATCTGAGTAGTATGCCATTGTGTAGATGTACCACATTTTCTGTATCCACTCCTCTGTTGAGGGACATCTGGGTTTTTTCCAGTTTCTCGCTATTATAAATAAGGCTGCTATGAACATAGTGGAGCATGTATCCTTATTACATGTTGGAGTATCTTCTGGGTATATACCTAGGAGTGGTATAGCTGGGTCCTCTGGTAGTACTATGCTCAACTTCCAGAGGAACCACCAAACTGATTTCTAGAGTGGTTGTACCAGCATGCAATCCCACCGGCAATGAAGGAGTGTTCCTCTTTCTCCACAATGTCTTCAGCATTGGCTGTTACCTAAGGTTTTTATCCTAGCCATTCTGGCTGATGTGATGTAGAAACACAGCGTTGTTCTGATTTGCATTTCCCTGATGACTAAGGATGCTGAACATTTCTTTAGGTGTTTCTCAGCCTTTCAGATTTAGTCAGTTGAGAATTCTTTGTTTAGCTCTGTACCCCATTTTAATAGGGTTATTTGGTTCTCTAGAGTCTAACTTCTTGAGTTCTTTGTATATATTGGATATTAGCCCTCTGTCAGATATATATGATTGTTAAAGATCTTTCCCCATTTTGTTGGTTGTTGTTTTGTCCTATTGACAGTGTCTTTTGCATTACAGAAGCTTTGTAGTTTTATGAGGTCCCATTTGTCAATTCTTGATCTTAGAACACAAGCTATTGGTGTTCAATTCAGGAAATTTTCCCCTGTGCCCATGAGTTCGAAGCTCTTCCCCACTTTCTTTTCTATTAGTTTCAGTGTATCTGGTTTTATGTGGAGGTCCTTGATCCACTTGGACTTGAGCTTTGTACAAGAAGATAGGAATGGATCTATTTGCATTCTTCTACATGCTAACTGTCAGTTGAACCAGCACCATTTGTTGAAAAAGCTGTCTTTTTATTCCACTGGATGGTTTTAGCTCCTTTGTCAAAGATCAAGTGATCTTAGGTATGTGGGTTCATTTCTGGGTGTTCAATTCTATTCCATTGATCTACCTGCCTGTCACTGTACCAATACCACGAAGTTTTTATCACAATGGTCTTTAGTACAGCTTAAGATCCAGGATGTTGACTCCACCAGAGGTTCTTTTATTGTTGAGAATAGTTTTGCTATCCTGGGTTTTTTATTCTTCCAGATGAATTTGCAAATTGCTCTTTCTAATTCTGTGAAGAATTGAGTTGGAATTTTGATGGGATTTCATTGAATCTGTAGATTACTTTTAGCAAGATGGCCATTTTTACTATATTAAACCTGCCAATCCAAAAGCATGGGAGATCTTTCCATCTTCTGAGGTCTTCTTCAATTTCCTTCTTCAGAGACTTGAAGTTTTTGTCAACAGATATTTTACTTGCTTAGTAAGAGTTACACTGAGGTATTTTATATTATTTGTAACTATTGTGGAAGCATGTTGTTTCCCTAATTTCTTTCTCAGCCTGTTTATCCTTTGTGTAGTGGAAGGCCACTGATTTGCTTGAGTTAATTTTATATCCAACTACTTTGTTGAAGTTGTTTATCAGGTTCAGGAGCTCTCTGATGGAATTTTTTGGATCACTTAAGTATGCTATCATATCGTCAGTAAATAGTGATAATTTGTCTTCTTCCTTTTCAATTTGTATCTCTTTGATCTCGTTTTGTTGCCTAATTATCCAATTTGTTCTATGAAGCCACAATTACTCTTATACCTAAACCACACAAAGACCTAACAAAGAAAGAAAACTTCAGACCAATTTCCCTTATGAATGTCGATGCAAAAATACTCAATAAAATTCTTGCAAACCAAATCCAAGAACACATCAAAATGATCATCCACCATGATCAATTAGGCATCACCCAGGGATGCAGGGGTGGTTCAATATATGGAAATCCATCAATGTAATGTACTATATAAACAAACTCAAAGAAAAAAACCACATGATCATCTCATTAGATGCTTAGAAAGCATTTGACATAATCCAACATCCCTTATGACAAAGTCTTGGAAAGATCAGGAATTCAAGGCCCATACTTAAACATATTAAAAGCAATATACAGCAGACCAGTAGCCAACATCAAACTAAATGGAGAGAAACTTGAGGCAATCTCACTAAAATCAGGGACTAGACAATGCTGCCCACTCTCTCCCTACCTAGCACTCACTCTTGAATGGGGTCCTACTTGTTGTCTTTAATTTTATCATTTTCCTACTTCTACCTCTGCTGGGACTGAAAGGAAAACAAGTATTCCTTTACTTTTTTACTGCACAGAACAGAATTATACAGTTATTTCTTAGACATTTTTTTCCTCAAACCATCCGTACAGTAACTAATAAAAACTGACACTTCTACCCAGTAATGATCCAGCAACTAGAACATCATTTCTTTTCATAGGTTCTTCTACCTGGTTCAGAGAACAAGAAGTCACACTGTTGCAAAATGATGGTCTGTTCAGCAGCACACACAAAACATGAACTGACTGGCCAACACCAGAAGCACAAATGTGTGCATTAATGTTTGCCCCCAACCCCAATAGATTAGCCTTTCTGTCTAAGAGATGATTTGATTCAAGACTTGTCAGTGTGTACAACTGTGCTGTAATCTTTGCTCATGATTTCAGTACCAGCCATATAACAAGCAAAGAGGGCTTATCTTACATTTCACGCTAAAGACTGAATTGCCTGAGAACATAGAAACATCCATGTTTCATTATGCTCATGCAATTTTGATCTACCATAACAAATGTTAATAATGATAAAGCTCAAAATTTGCTCAAAAATATAACAGGCCTATCAAATACAGTGAATATTTATATAAATATTGATATAAATTGATATAAATCTTGATATAAATTGATATAAATACAATACCAAATGATATTATTTTTATCTTATTTACAAACAGTATGAATATTTTTGATTTATTTATTTAAAGTTACAGAATTGTCAATCAGTAGTGACAGAACCAAACAGAGTCATATTTGCCATACACATTCTTAATATATTGATTCTGAGATACATTGAGCTATATATTGTTTCTTGGATAACTTTTGGAAATTATATCCCAATTTCTGTGCATTCCAGTGCTGCTCAGTATTAGCCCCAGAGTAGGGAGAATTTTCACTCAGGACTTTCTACCTGAGTCTTGAAAATGTGTGCAAAAACCAAGTTGAGTCACAATTGCCCCTATAACATCTATATAATGTGCTTTTGCCTCTGTTCCAATGACTCAGAATAATCTGCCCCCTAGTGGCCTTTGGAGGCAACTCACTAAGTCAAAGGGATTCAGTGTGTATGTTTTCATGGTTAGGTCTCTCTACCTCTCTTTCTCCCTCTCCTTTCTCCCCTTCATTTCTACCTCCCCCTCCAACACACTCATTTAAACATGATTTATGTCTATACTTAAACAATCAGAGGCATGCAACCAGGTTAATGCTATATAAGTGAAAACTGAACTAGCTATATTAGTTTCAGAAAAAAATAGACTTGAAATCAAGGAAAATACTGATAAATGGACTTCAGTTTTATATAGGGAAATTATTATTATTATTATTATTATTATTATTATTATTATTATTATTATTATTATTACTTGGTTTTTCAAGACAGGGTTTCTCTGTATAGCTCTCACTGTCCTGGAACTCACTCTGTAGACCAGGATGGCCGTGAACTCAGAAATCTGCCTGCCTCTGCCTCCCAAGTGCTGGGATTAAAGGTGTGCGCCACCACTGCCCGGCTTAAGAAAATTATTGTAAACGATAGGCTCACTACTTTCTGGAGATTCTGAAATGTACTGAGAGCTTTGGATTAAAGGGGGGGGTTGTGTATAGTTACCTGATTTTGATGGAAAAGGGAGCCAGTAATATTATATGTTTGTGACATCCTAGAGATGATATTTTATTCTGCTCATACCAGAACATTTCTGAAGATCTATGGCTTCCTTTGTCACTCTTGATATCTTCAGTGCCATATTCACACAGTCTCAAGAGCACAGCATATGTTTCTTTCATTGTTGATCTCTTAGAAAAGTAAATGTAATGTTCTCAGTGTATTAGGAAGAAAATAATGACGTCTGCTGCATCAGTATTATAGCAAAGATGAGGCATTGCATGAACAATGTAGTTTTAGGGAAACTTCTCAGACATAAAACTTATAAAATGTTTTGTTCAGAACAATTTATTCTTGTTGGCTTTGAAAACTCAACAATTTACATTTACCAATCAAAGCACTAAATCAAAGTTATGAGGAGGTCAAAACCAGTGAATTTGAGCATCTAATTTTTGCAAGGATGTAAAGTCTCTAAAATAATTGGTACAGCACTGAGACGTATTCATCTGAAAGTCATTGCAGATGCTACCTCACATGAATTTAAACACTGAGAAACTCATGGATATACATGAAGCAAGTATGCAACACTTAAAGCAATTCATTTCAGAATGTTTCTATAATTGAATGAAATAGTGACTTGTGTTATATTTTCCATTCATTATCTTAAAGTTTATGCTTTTCACGTCATATATTTTAGGAAGGCAGGAGACTATCTGACTTTTGTTTCTTCCTATATATTTCTGTGCTATCATCATGTTCCCTCTTGAGTGTTTGTATATATACTTTACATTTCAAATTTGTAAAAATTTTTTAATGTAAGTGAATGGTAACATGGACTGATGTTTTCATGTATTTAATGCACATTTGACACTGGGTTTTCTTACCATTTGCCAAATGCCAATGCTCTGAAGTTTGTCTGTGAGGTCTTTCAAACTATCATAAAGCAGTGAGGCTTAGACATACACACATATGAGCAACACCAGATGGACTCTGTAGGCTGTGTTTATACACAAAAATGCTTGTGTATATATGTCTGTAACGATAATAAAAGAAGAAGATGTCATGAATTCAAGAGGGAGTATAGGAACCCAAGAGTTGAAGGAGGAGAGCAAAGAAAGAAAATAGATTTCAAGTAAGAACTCATAAATTATTACCTGAAATAAATAATTTATTGATGTCAGGCAAAAGCTTTAATTAATTCTGGAATAGTAAACACGCTCTTAAACTATATATATTTACATATGTATATGTAGATAGTATAATATGTATTTGCATGCATTGTATACATATCATATTAAATATATATTAGAGAATATAAATTTATATAGTTTATTGTATATATAACTATATAATATATATTTGTATGTAGTTATAATATATTGTATAAAATATGTCAACTGAAATATATTTTTATTTTAGAGACACATTGACAACTCACATTCATCCATAAATTTAATAGGCAATTTGACTTTCTGGCAAAACTGTTTTATCCTCATCAATGATTAAAATGAAACAAAAATTTGAATACATGGTGTTTTTCTCTTCACTTTTTATTTTATCCTACACCTAAAAACAAAGTTTATAGTATTTCACTATCCTGAATACCCAATATATAATTATATCTGAAAAAAAAGTTGAGATTTTGCTTTAGTTTTCTCACCACTAAGGTCTATTCTATAAAATATCTCATGACACAGAGTAGGTTCTCAACTCAGCCACACTTTACAGTTCATTGTCATGACCAGGAAGGTTGTTTTTCTTTCTTTCCCTAAAACTATCGGTTCCAGTCTTCCTCTCTGAAAAGGGGACCGACGGTACAACGATTCACACACCTACTGAAAAAGGACTGAACTTGGCGCTGTTTTAAGCCAGTTAAGCTATTTTATGGAAGCGTTTAAAAGAAAACTAGAAGTCATGTAAAAGTACACTAATATATCAAAGAATAGCTTGTGTCACCTGGCTGTTCCCTGCTTTTACAAGTGGGTAAGAGTAATGGTATTGACTTATAGGCACTGGAACATATTGTCACCAGGTGGATAATGTGTCAACCTGAGCAGAATCTGCAGGAAAATAGAAGATACTCCTCAAATGTATTCTTCACACAGAATAAAATTACTTAGATAAGTGGTTCTCAACCTTCCTAATACTGTGACACTTTTGTCCATTTCCTTGTGTTGTGGTGAAACCTCACCATGAAATTATTTTATGTTATGACCTAACTGTAATTTTCCCTACTCTTATGAATCATACAATATGTGATATGTAATCCAAGTGGGTGTTGCCACCCACAGGTTGAGAACTACTGTTCTAGATCTATGAGTGCTTTTGTATCCCAAACACGTTTCTTTAAAATGATGATGCATTTTAAGCTGAACATCAATGAATGTAATAAACAGACATCTGTTTACACATGTGAGTTCTATAGAAGATTTAAATGTAAAACAACAATAAAAATCAAACACCTCTTCCACATTTATAGATATAATACATGTCAATTAAAGTATGTGTGATCACAAACAAGGATTATATAAAGTTTTTACAAAGAAAGCATTTAATCCACTGGACTATCTTCTCTTCCTTTAGTGAGTTCTTTTGACTTACCAGTCTTCATCAAATGTCAGATTACTACAGGCACATAAGCTATGTATATGTTAGTGTAAAAAAACACGAAAATAGTAAACTGTATTTATTTTATGGCCATATGTTCTGGAATGGCATGGTAGTTGTCAGAGGATGGTGAAAATAGAAGGGGCAGTCTTGGAAATTGAAGATGATGTAGCAAAATAAAAGCAAACTATTTTGACAAACAACACTTATTAAGAGAGAAACTCAAGCTTACCAGGAATGGAGTGATAAGGTAGGCTGGAAATCTGAGAAATAACACTTTCTAGAAGTCAAAATAAAAGGTGTAAGTGTGTCTACTGACCCAGCTTGAGAAATGGAAATGGAATGAGCAGTTCTGATGAATAACTTCTCCAGCAAATATAGAAAGTTTCCATTTTAACATAAGCTGTATATGATAAGATAAAGGGAGACTGGAATGAAATAAAGAAGAGATTGTAAATTTGTAAGAAGAGTTCAAAATAACTACCAAGTGTGTATGGCATGCTGAGCAGGAGTCTTCTTCTCATCCACAGGTAGCGTCTCAGAAAGCTGACAGGGTCAGAGGACAAATCAAACCGGAACTAAACCTCGTATGATTATAAAGTATTTTAGGATCTTGGGAATATATAAAACTGAGGTTAGCAGGTGACTTTACATAAGAATGCCTTGAAGAACTCCAAGGATTCAGTCTTCCCTTCATCTGGAATAGTAGATTTAAAAAAGCTTATTTTATAAATATCTGTAAACATAGGTTTCAGAATATGAAAAGAAATCCCAGTAAAATTTAGGAACAACTGAGATGGTTAAGACATATTTTTTTCTACTAAAATAACTCTTAAATAAATACAAATAAAAAATGTTTACTAGAAAATCAAGAGTACTGTGCACTTCAGTGTTCTATGACCTTGGAGAAGACAAGGAATTACTCACTAGCTATACTAACTAGCTAATGTATGGATAGAATAAAATATATTGTTAATAACCAATGTTAGAAAATTTGTGAGTTGAGTCTCTCAAATACTTTTCACTGTGTCTAGGTTGGCACAACTATCTAAAAATTGTATCTTTTCCAGTTTCATATACAAACAACAACCCATCTTGCCAGATGTGCTAGTGAATGGCTTTAGTCCCCCCAGTACTTGGGAGGCATAGGTAGAAGAGATAGAGGAGGCAGAGGAGGCAGAGGAGGCAGAGCAGGCAGAGCAGGCAGAGGAGACAGAGCAGGCAGAGCAGGCAGAGGAGGCAGAGCAGGCAGAGCAGGCAGAGGAGGCTGGGGCAGATACAGAGACACACACAGGAGGCAGAGGCAGAGACAGAGACAGAGGCAGAAGCAAAGACAGATCTTGGTAACTTGAGGTCTACAAAGGAAATCCGAGGACAGTTAGAGCTATTTATCACCCAGCAAATGTAGTAACAAGAAAGTAATCAAATAATATTTTAACTGTATTCATGAATCTCTTGTCTTGTAAAGAAGATAAACATGGAAATCCAACATATATGACTGAAACTTTTCTATATTTAAAATTTTATATTTAATTCTGCTTTCAAATAATACAGTATATTCTGATCATATTCTTCCCCTACCTCCTTGTCTCCCAATAATCCTTACCTCATTCCCAGTGAACATCATGTTCTCTCTCTCTCTCTCTGTCTCTCTCTCTCTCTCTGTCTCTCTCTCTCTCTCTCTCTCTCACACACACACACACACACACACACACACAAACACACACACACATACACACTCACATACACACACGCACTTTAAAAAATAAAAATAAAAAAATAAAAATAAAAAAACAAACAGAAAAAAAAAAAATAAAACAAATATGAAATAAGTCAAAGGCAGAATTAGTTTCTCCTCGTGGAATGACACTGGATATATTAACAAAACCTTAGGTTAATTCCTTTGCCCAGATATCATTGAACACCAGATAATAGAAAAAAATAGATGTGTGTATCTTTTTGTTTTTGTTTTTTATGTTTTTGTTTGCTTATGAAGTTTCGGAAAGTTAGTAGATCTGAAGTGATGGGGTTGGGGAAGAACTGGGATAAATAGAGGGAATGGAAACTGTAATCAGGATATATTGTATAAAAAAGAGTCTAGTTTCAATAAAATTTAAAAAATGAAAAACTGAGTCTATTTTGATAACATATTAGATGCATGCATCATATCTTAAATGAGATGTGCTATTATTATAAGAACTGAAAAAAGAAGATGGACAATATGTCAAATGTTCATTACATCTAATTGGAGTTATTAGTACTACCAAGTATAGCCCATACAGATAGTTAGAAATTATTTAACCACAGGTCTCTGGGCTATTTAGTATCTCATTTTTAGTCTCCCCAGGTTGTGTCAAGTATGGGTTCTGTTAGGATTCAGAACAAGGACAAATGCTTCTGCTTGTTTATTTTTCATGCAAAAGCAGACCTGGTCTCTAGGTTCTTCCAGTCTGCACTTGTTGCAGGGCATGGCCAGCATACTCTGCCCTCTGCCCTGAACCTTTCAGCCCAGTGGCTAGACCTCCCTCCTGTAGAAGCTCCTCCCTTTATAATCCAGACAATTTGGTCTCTCTCTCCTCTCTCTCATGTCTTCTACATTTTCTCTCATTTGTCATGAGCATGCTTTTATCTCTTTCTCTTCCAACTTCATTCTGTCTTCTTACCCTTGAAAATCCCCTAGCTCATTGTTTGGAATCAGTGAACTTACCTGACAAGGGCTTCCCTATGCACCTGGCTTTATGTACTTTAATTTGGCTTGAATTTGCTCAATTTTTCAGCAGAGAAGATTTATCAGGTTCCATCTTGTGGAGAGGGACTTTAGTCAGATTAGTAATTGGTTGGTTATCCAACAAGTTCTATGCCAGTATTGTCCTAAATTAGGTAGCCCTGAGACCTATAGTAAAACCAAATACTACTGATATATATTATATATTATTTTGCAGAATATCAGTCATGCCATATATGGTATATGCACATAAGTATGTATATATGTATACATATATGGGGCTACTAATGATATTCTGCTTTAATGTAAAAAATATGTATATAAAGCATATGTATATCATTAGGAGTCATATATACATAGGTGTATAGGTTTATGGGCATATATGTGTATATGTAAGTATATACACATATAAGTAAATATTTGTACACATCTATACATATATAGGACTCCAAATGATATTCCGTTATAGTATATGTAATTTTATATATACATATAAATTTATCTACATATAAAACTCATAATGGTATTTTGACATAGTCATAGATTAATGCCTTATTCAGTCATCATCAGGGAAGCTTCCTCTAGCAGCAGATGGGAACAGATGTGAAAATCCACAGCCAGACATTTTAAGGAGAGACTCTAAATCAATAGTCACTATCAAAGTCTGTCCTTCAGAGTTCAGGGAACCCCACAGAAGAGGAGATGGAAAGAGTATAAAAGCCAGATGTGATGAAAAACACCAGAAAAACAAGGTCCTCTGAATCAATTAATATGCTTATGAACGCACAGAGACTGAAGGGATAGCATGCATCTGAACCAGGTCTTCAGAATATATATTTCAGCTTTTATCTTGTTTTTTTGTTGTTTGTTTGTTTTTGTTGTTTTTTTTGGGGGGGGTGGGACTCCTGAATATGTGGATTAGAAAAACTAATGTGTTTCTGACCCTTGACC
This sequence comes from Mastomys coucha, assembly GCF_008632895.1. Classification (NCBI taxonomy): domain Eukaryota; kingdom Metazoa; phylum Chordata; class Mammalia; order Rodentia; family Muridae; genus Mastomys; species Mastomys coucha. The sequence continues at coordinate 528,323 of NW_022196900.1, read as the reverse complement.
TTTTGGAACTCTTTTTCCTTCTGTTGCCTTATCCAACTTCAATATGATATGCTTTGTATTTATTTTATATTATCTTAAATTTTATTTCATTTTATTGGGCTGTTATCTCTCGGAAGCCTGTGCTTTTCTAATGAGAGACAAAAAAATAATAGAACTGTATATAGAGGGTTGAGGATGAACTTAAAGGAATAAAGGGAGGGAGGGAAGGAAAACTATAATCAGGATATATTGCATGATAAAAGAATCTGTTTTCAAAATGATGACAAAAATAAAAACACTGAGAAAGTTATAGCTGACATATTAGATGCTATTAATTTTGTTTATTTAGTTATGATACATGGATCCCAAAGTAAATACAAAGTTTACCAATGCCATTCACTAGGAAATTATAGTTTGCTATTCAGTCAAGGGAGGAAGAGGGCTCATTGGGCTAGTGACTCTCTCTGAGGAACTGTTGGTAGCTAACAGCAGGAGGGGAAAGGGACTCATTGTCTACAGTGGCTTAGTCATTGTTGATTAGCCTGCACTCCATTGTCCATATTGTAGCTTTTGTTAAAATCAGAGGGTTTCAAAACCAAACAACAAACAAACAAACAGAAGTAAAACAGAAACAATTATAGTAGGATCAGGTCTTCCTGGGGGGATGGGTTGAGTGCTGTGGGAAAAGTATGAGAAGGCAACGCGTGAGTGTAATCATAGTGTGTCCTATAAGTGGTCAAAAGGTTTTATTGTTTTTGGGTCTGTGGTCAGGATAAATATCACAGCTGGCTGGACAGTGGTGGCGCAAGTCTTTAATCCCAGCACTTGGGAGGCAGAGGCAGTCAGATTTCTGAGTTCGAGGCCAAGCTGGTCTACAGAGTGAGTTTTAGGACAGCCAGGGCTACACAGAGAAACCCTGTTTCTAAAAACTATCTATCTATCTATCTATCTATCTATCTATCTATCTAACTAACTAACTAACTAACTAACTAACTAACTAACTAACTAAATAAATAAATAAATAAATAAATAACAGCAGTGGTAGAGTGATAATGGAGGCAGTGGGAGGGTGGTAATGGAGGCTACTCATTTTGGGAAATCCAGGAGCAGAGAAGGGGAAGGAATAAATAAACAAGATAGGCTCCAGTCTTTCCTTCAAAGATAAAGATCTGACATACTTTGCTTCCACCAATTTGTTAAATGCTATCAAATGAATCCATCAAACAACTGGCTAGGTCAGGGCTTGTATGATGCAGTCATTGCCCAATGATCAGATATATCAGCCTTCTGAGAATCAAACCTTTAACATATGAGATTTTTATTGGGAGACAGTACTGCTCATATAATCAGGAGTATAAGATTCATCTTGACATTTATCATTTCCCTACCTTCTACTAACAGCATTCAGGACAATCCACCTTAATATTTGTTTGAAGTGGCCTTCTGTCAGGAGTCATTTAAGATAAGCTAAGGCTAGTAGATGGCTTTCCTGGGGCGGTCCACTGTTTTAGCATGGTCTGTGATGGGTGAGCTCAATGGCAAGGTTCCAAAGAGTCTTCATCTCAGGATTGCTTCTTATAGCCGATATGCCTTTACTGTCATTATTAAATTAATATAATAATCCTTGGGCATTAGATCACCCTACTGATCAGATTTCCTGCAGATCAACATAAAACTGTATTTTCATGAATTGCTGCTGTTTAGATGAATTAATGGTTTGATAGAATTCCTGATTTGATTTAAGTAATTTTAGGAAGAAAGTTTTAAGAGATGATCTGAGTTGCTTTGCTAGAAAGAAGTAATGAAGCTTGAATCAAGAATAGAATTTGCCCATTCCTCAAATAGTAAGTAAAGGTTACATAATAAGAAACACTAAGAACTTTCATAATTACACTAAATAGAGAAATAGGGTTTGGACAAATTTGTGTTCAAGGAAAAGCATTATGTCCAAGGAAAGAGCCACAAGTATGCAGTATGATAAGGTAAGGCCATTTAGAACTGTTGATTTGGACTTATAGCAAGTATACTAGAATGAAACACTGTTTTGAACTTAATATCAACATTGTTCTTTAAGTCTCATTTTATGTAACATTTTATCTCTTAGATAAATAAATAAAGTTGTTGCTTTGATGATTTGATTTCACGGACTCTGCTTTATCCATCCATCAACCTATCCATCCAATGTCTGTTTATCTATAGGTATGTGTGTATGTGTATAGGTATGCATGCATGAATACTTGTAGAGTATATGACTTAGGTGGTTGGATCCAACAGAAATATGAACATGTTAATGTGTAAATGAAAATGTAAATGTGTGTATGAATGTGTATGCTTTTGTGCATATTTGCCTGTGTAAAAGAATTTGGTAGTTTTCTTTTTTTCTCTCTCTCATTCACAAAGAGTTGCCTAGCCTAACCAGTGAGGCTTTTGGGTACTTGGTAAGAGAAGTTAGCAATAGCAATAAATCCTTTACCTAATCACCCAGAGTAGGCAACAAGTTCAATAGAGCCACAGGCTTGCAGCTTCTGGCCTCGGAGAAATGTAATGTCAAGATAGGTGTATGTTGTTATAGAAAGCAACCCCATTCTTTTGCAAGACCAAATGTTGGCCCAATCCCATCCTCTTCCCCCTCGACTGCTTCAGAAAGGACACTGCCTGGAGCTAAGCTCAGGACAGCCTTCTCTTGTGTGTGTTGCCTTCAGAAACTTTCCAGATTGATTACCCACTTTCTCATCATTACAAATTAGAGGCTGAGATGTGTGAGGAAAAAATGCTTCACCAGACTTTCCAGCACTTAATGCATATTTCCATCTTTTCTTTTTTTTTAAGGAGTAATTTTAGTGGTTATTATTAAATAAAATGAGAACACATTTTTTTCCCTCAAAGGGAGGGGATGATTCTAAACTTTAAAGTACTTTTTAAAAACTGAATATTCTCTTATCCTAGATGAAGTCGTTTTTATTTTTAATTTAATTTAATTTTTTCTAACATTCACTTTACATCCTGCTCCTGGTAAGCCCCTCCCACCATCCTTTCCTCCGCCCCCCTCTCCTCCTCTGAGCATGTGCCTGCTTCAGTATCTCCCCATCCTGAAATTTCAAGTCTATGCAAGACTAGGGCTTCCTCTCCCGCTGAGCCCAGCTAGAAGAATATATTCCACATACAGGCAACAGCTTTTGGGATAGCCCTTCTCCAATTATTCGGGGCCCATATGAAGACCAAGCTGCATACGCGCTGCTACATAGGTGATAGAAGGCCTGAATGAAGGTTTACTACTTGTTATCGGTTGAGATCTAGTTCCAGATTTTTCTGTCTTGTAGTTTTCTGAAAGTCTTCATATTCTTCCATGTACGTTTTCTCAGGTACTGATGAATAAATTCAAAACTTATAATAACATATTATTTAAAAACTATGTACACTAACCACAGTGGGTCATGCTTTTGTTTTGTATTTTTTTTTTTAAATAAGTTGCAATTTTCTTTGATACTTTCATTAAGTGAATCTTTGGTAGTGTTTATAAAATAAAATAATAAGTAGGAACTGTACTAGGCTTCCAAATATTTTAGAAGCCTTTTGATAATTAACTTCCCATAATAGAAAACAATCATTAAATAATTATAAATTTTTGACATTTGAGAATTTCTGTACCCACATGGTAGAAGGAGAAAACTGAGTCCTGCAAGTTGTTCTCTGAAAACCACACATAAGCAACACACACAGGTATACACATGAATAAATGTCTTAAAAATCATTTCTGCTTCAATAACAGCTCAAATCTACAAAGTAAGCAATTGATGCTATCAGTGCATTTACATATTTCTTGGTGTTAATGTAAAAGTTAGCTTGCATCAACATATAAGGTTTTTATTTTTCTTGGAATGACCAGATATTTCATTTCCCCTGAAATAATTACTTCCAGTGTTACACATTATATTCCTTCAAAGCATATGCTTGCTTCATTCATAAATTCAGGTTCTTTCCATTCAAAAGTAAATCTTTCTTCTCATTTTTTTTTCTTTTGATAGCAGTTAGTAAATGTCATATCACCCTAAAATCTGTTTCCCAAAAGTCCTTCCATCCTTCTGTTTTTCTATTCGAGAGCCTCACACCAGGCTTCTCTATGCCTTTATCCAGAAAGCTGGACAGCCATTTGGAAGTCCTACAATTCCAGAAAAATGATGCTTAAGGCTCAGACTTGCAAACATCCATGTATTCAAACTGTCAAGTAGCCTGTAAGCACAATTTACATATACTCATTTTACCCTCTATATTTTTCCTTTATAAAAAATAGTTCATTTGCATACAATCTATTCTACCTACTGTTCCTCTCCTTCACATTCCTCCTTTTTCCTCCTCATTTTCCCTCTCATCTGAACCTATATATGTTCTGTCTCTCCTTACGAAACAGACATCTAAGAAATAACATAAAGTAAAACAAAACAAACACAAACAAATCAGAACAGTAAAACACAACCAAACAAGAAAAAAAAAAACAAAGAAAGGCACAAAAAACTCATAAGATATAGGAATAACCATGTTCATACACACAGGAATACCATAAAAACAGAAAACTGTAAGCCCTAATATATGTGCCAATGACCCGTGGGATTAACAACAACAGTAAAAAAGCCATGACTTAACATTATGAGACAAAGAAACACCAAAGATTCCACTGAGTTGCTTTGTATTAACTATATACTGCTAGGCACGAGGACTGCCTTTAAGTCTAGTTTGTTCTTTCCCAGTGGACTCCATTGGAGAAAACAAAATTATCATTTTTCAAATAGCTACCAATTGAAGATACTTTCCTAGTTTTCTCAGCTCTAGGACCCCAGCTGGTGCAAACCTGTGCAGGTCTGTGCATGCTGCCTTATTCTTTGTGAGTTCATATTTCAGTCAGCTTTGTTGTGTCTAGAAGCCCTTATTTTCTTGGTATCCTTCATCCCACCTGGATCTTAGAGTCTTCCAGCTTACTCTTCTGCAGAGTTCCTGGAGCCCGGAGAAGGATTTGATGGAGGCATCCCTTTGTGGGCCTAAGTAATCCCAGGTTTCAGACATTGTGGCATTTTGTTTGCCTGTGGGTCTCTGTATTTATTCTCATCTCCTGCAGGAGGAGGCAATAGCTGAGCAAGGGATGAATCTATGACTTTTACTGAATGACATTAGGTATCAAAGTATTGATATGTTTCTTTAGCATAAAAGTGGTATTTTGTTTCTACTTAGGTTCTTAGGTTATCTATACTCTCTGGTTCTTGGCCAGCCCAGCAGCATCAGAGATGGGTTCTCTCTGATCAGATCAAATCAGACACTGATTTGCCATAAACATTTTGCCATGATTATACCAGAGTATCTTTCAGGCAAGTCTCTATTATAAGTTGAAGAATGTGTAGCTCTGTTCATGTCTGTTTCTTCTTTGGTTGCATGCAGAGTTCCATGAATATTACTCTAGTGCTGAAGGTTCTAGATAGACTCCAGTTCACCTTTTTCATGTTGAATAATTTGTGTTAGTGTTGTCTTTAGCATAATAGAACATCGTTGTAGTTTGTATTGAGCCACCAATGTCCTTGGCAATAGACTTTGTTGTCTGGAGATTCCTATGGGACTCTTTGACAACCCATTTCTATTCTGGAAGTTTCATTTGACAGTGAGAGATATCCAGTTGGGGCTCCCTTCCTCTGGTTTTTTTTGTTTGTTTATTTGGTTGGTTGGTTTTTTGTTGTTGTGTTTTAAGCAATTTTATTTAAACTGCCTTCATATATGTGTATATTTTTGGAATCTCCTATAATATTAGGTTTCTATTTGACCATCAACTAGCCATTAGGTTTATCTGAACTTCCCTGTGTTCCTTCCCTTGATCCCCTCTGGTGTTAAAGGGAGTTTCCTCATACTGTCTCACAATTAATGTTTATATCTATCATGTATTTTTCTGATTATTTAATTTTTAACCTAATTATTTAATCTAATTACATCATAATATATAATCCAATAATCTAATTATTTTAACCTAATATGTAATGCTTAAGATTCCTAATCTTAAAATTTACTTTAGAGCTTAGAAGTTAGGAGACTCAGTGCACTGGATCTTTCCTCCAACAATTCTATAGTATTCTGACTCATTTTTTTTTTTTTTTTACTTCCACTATGTCTTGAGCACTTTCTAACTCCATTGTCTCTGATTCCACCCAGTACTTTGTGAGGGAAGTAGTTTGCTGGGTACATGAAATTCAAAGACAGACGTAACTTAGTTGCCACTAACATTAACTTTCTACTCTAAGACAAGAAAGATAATAAAGTGCTTATTGAATGAATCACAATCAGTTCCTGTGATTAATGAAGACAATCATAATGAATACTTGAATAGACTTGCAGATGCATACTTATGCTGTTTTAATATGAATTATTAATCAGATAATTTGTTTTGATTAACAGATCACTTGTTACCTTTTGTTTTAACAAAATAAGAAAGGTTTGAATTAATGAGAAACTTGACAAGGTTGCTTCCCTTAAGGATAATGAGGATCCGTATAAACAATAGAACAATCATCTCCAAACAATGAAAGCTGTCATTTATGCCTATCAATCCTTTACTGAGTATTTTAGACACATGAAGTCATTTAGCGTTCACTCTGTGTGCAGGTCAGTCATGCTGTCACTGGGCCTACCACACAATTTAGGTTTCATTTTAATCTGCTTCATTTGTCTGTTAAGTACCTAGGGATCTATACCTCAGTCAATATTTCAATCTGTTTAAATTAAATTATCCTACTTTAGGGAGATACCTGATAAAAATGATCTAAGTAGTTCAAACAATTTGAATTCATTTTACTTCCTAGTTTGATTTCTGTTTAAATGAGTGCCCTTTTAATTTTTAAATTGAATTCCTAATACCTTCAGTCCATTTAGATAAGTGAATAATAACTAAAAGATTGGAACAATTTTAGTTTTAATTTTAACTGTTTTAAAATAACATTATTTTATTTTTTCCAGGCATGGGGAAATTTCTTATGTTCTCATAACATAGCTTAACTATAATTATCTTATAGTTTATAAAATTGTGTTTTTAAATATATAACAAATCAAATCAAATCCTAGTTTAAGTTTTATTATATTATTATATGGAACAGTTTTAGGAAATTTTTATTTTAATGTGAAAAAGAGCATTTTTTTTTTAGATGTAACCATCACTAAGCATTGGTAGTAAATCACGACATTTTACTGTCATTCAAAATTTCTAATTTACATTTTATATTACTTTCAACAAAAGAAATACAATGAAATATAATTCCTTTCAAATGCAGTTAGTAGGTAAAGCAAGCACATATTCTTTTTCTAAAAGAAAAAAGTATATTTATTTATTTATTTATTTATTTATTATATGTTGATAAACATGGCCATAGGGTTAGGGGACTACCTATGGAAGTATGTGTTCTACTTTCACCATGAATAAGTCAAGAGGCAAGCACCCTCTTTTTCAAGTCATCTCTTCAATCCAGGGTCTTATTCTTAAGTCATTCTTCTCCTAGTGACCTTGAGACTCATAAGAGAAGGCAATTAATTTATCAAAGTCAAAGAGAGAATCATTAAGTTATCCCTATTCATATTTTTAAATATTTAAATTTATGTTAAGACAAAACAAGTCTCAGGTAAGTGATAATAAGCCATTTTTATCATGACATATAGCAGGAGATTACACTGATTACAAAGTTTAAGGTTTTTTTCTTTTTGGTATCTTTTTTTCCTGTTTCTTTACTGGGAAAGATAATAGTTATTTGACAACTAATTAAACACAAACATGAAAAAGCAAAGCCTTTTGCATTTTTTTTTTGTGTTCCACTCTTAAGTCAATAAATTCTAAATTACCTTCTTTTCAGTTTCTTCAATATTTTTATAATCTCTCATCTATCTATTCAGGTATCTATTATCATTACACATTGACCTATATACCTATCTGTTTGAATTTGAAAGGCTAGATTTATTTATACTGTATTCCTAGAGAAGAATTATTCAGGAAGCAATTGAATTTAGAATAAATTGAGTAGCTTGTCCCAGACCTTTGATTTGCCTCAAAATAGTAGAAAGAGAAGGCAAATGCAAATTATTCTTTTTACTTAAATCTAAAAATTCATATTCTAAACCAAGCACTAACCCTTAAAAAAATCACATTGGTATAAGTTAAATTAATAAGACTAACAGCTTATGCCTTGAAATAAAACAATATATTTGGATATTTTTCTAAGTATATAAAATCTCTTGCATAAAATGAATGTAAAATGATTCTGCCTATAACTTGATTTGGGAATAAATGTTTTCTACTTTATTAAATGAGGTCTTTTCCTTAAATTTTTCTTTTGGTTGAGATATTTCTTTAAAAGTAATGATTTTTTTCTGGAGAAAAACAATTTTAAAATAACAGTATTTACTTCATGCACATCACCTTTTCACCTTTTGGAGCTTCAAACCTGGATACTCATTTATTTAAAATATCATTTATATTAGCTAACTAATATCTAGCTTAATCAGAAATCTGAAATCGTTCTATTGAAAAGATGACTAATTATGTCCTTCATTTTATTCTATGTTTGAAAATAAATCATCATAATTCTTCAGCCAGGTAAGGCTCAAGTCCGGTAATCCTAGTATTTGTGAAGTCAATGTAGAAGTATCTCGAATTTAAGACTATGTTAGCTACATAGAGAATTCAAGGACTACCTGTGAAACATATGACTGTTTTAAAACAAACATTCTTTATGAATTATTAAATTAAATTTTTATAAAATAGAGGAAAATTATTTGAGCAAATCAGAATGCAAGGTAAACGTGTTCTGTTTTGTGTCAACTTGACACAATCTAGAGTCGTCTGAAATGAAGGAACCTCAATTAGGAGAATGTCTCCACTAGATCCTGCTGTAGGCAAGGGCTCAGACTACTTTTGGTGGTGTTACCTTTGGGCTAGTGGACCTGTGTGTTATAAGACAGCATGCTGAATAAGACATAAAGAATAATCCAGTAAATATTCCTCCTTCGCAGCCTGGGCACCAATCCCTGCCTTCCTATTCGTGATTTTAATTCCAGCTGTGATTTCCCTGGATAATAAATGCACACTATGAGATTAAGCACTGCCTTTCCTCCTCAGGCTGGATGACCTCAGGCTCAATGACCCTCTTTTGGGTCACTGCATTTACTACATAAACCAAATCAAAGGAAACCAGCCAACCGAAGAAAACATAAACAAAAAACAGCACCACTTCAGCAAGCTTATAAAACAAAGCCAAAGAAAAAGACCAGGAAGCCTTCTTCTCCAGCCTTGCTGTAGGTATGTTACTGTGTCACAGAGTTTTCCTTCTCTCATCTACTGCTGTTTTGTTCCTCCCGATTTCGACTGTTCATAGGGTATGTTTTCACCACAAGCTTCATTGGGCTACTGTGTTTACCGGCTTCCTTTTCCTGAGATAAGAACCTGCTGCCCTATATTAGAACTGTGCTTAAAAATTATTTTCACAATTTAAGGGAAAAAAGAAAAATGTTCCTTTTATAGTGATGAGGAAGATATGGATGAGGAGGAGGAAGAAGAGGGAAGAGTTGCTCTGAGTTCTAGTTTCCTTCCTGTTTTTTTTTTTTTTAATGTTTTTAGTAGGTTGAGAAAAAATTCTATTCTAGTCTTTTAACTATGTTTGGTCTCCGTTTTGCATATTACATTAAATTTTTATCTTATTGTATGTATTCTTGTTTTATATAACTTATGTGTTCCTATTTTTTAAATTACTCCCATTAAAATTATTTAAATTTTATTTAAAAACTACTGAGGTTGAGTATTATAATACATTACAATAGTATTTTAGTTTCATTAAATGTTTGCCAAATAACATTAAAAATTGGTGACTATCTTCTGAGAGAACATAATATTATTTTCATGTCTTAGAATTACATATACCACATAGTTTCTGCTTTTGTTAATAGTTTTTCTACCATTTCTTTTACAATTATCTATTCTAATTATTAGATAAACAACTTATACTTTTGTAAGAGAATCTTTTGCTAGATGATTAGTGATTAATCAAATAATTTTTTCTTGTGTAATAAGGTTAAAGATTTCTCCTAAGGTTCTGTGTTCTTGGAGGAAATAAATCAACCAATAGATTCAGACATCTTAAGCAGAAATCCAGTAGGAAAAAGAAGCAGACCTCATACTTCAGAGAAACATTAGGATAGGACTGTTTCAAAGTTACATGCACATCAGGAATCAACAATAGTAACTTTTGTCAATTTACAAAAATGATCCTTTATCCTTCCCAAATTTTGGACACATCTTACCTTTAGGATTTTTTTTTTTACCATGATTTTGATCAGCCCACATGTCAGAATTACAATGCAAAGAATGGATATTATAGTGAAGTCAGGAACTTTCGGGTACGCACAGACCTTTCATGGGTGACATGTTTGGCTATTTGGAAACTATCTGCTAACCTAATTTCTGCTATATGAAGAATTTAACTGTAGATCCAAAAATATTTAATTCCAAATTAGTAATCTGTCAGGAGATAGAGCTATAGCTTTTTTCAGATCCCTCATATCAAACTTATATCCTGACCAGAAGGGAAAGTTAACAAGACACTAAAATGCACCTGAAGTTTTAGTGATACATAATACGTAAATCATTGGTTTTGCTCCACATTAAATCTGGATCATACAACAGATTTTGGAAAATATAACGTGTATATCTTAATATCTAGATTCTACCAACCTACATCTATCTTACAAAATTGCCTAATCTATCTAAATATGTCCTTGCATATCACATACACAGTGAGTTTGGATAACATCTAAAATATTTTGGTTAACAGGTTAATACATAATAGTAGTTAATAAAGAGTATATAACAGCTAAATTTTAACAGAGGTGAAAAGTACAATATTGCTAAGTTTATATGACATAGACTTGGTGTCTTAATTTTGTAAAATATAGTCAACCATTCAATTTTCTTCACTCATTGTTTATAATTTTAGAGTAGTAAATTGCTGAGGAACCTTTTTAAAAGAGAGATTGAATTGGTATTCTTTTATAATTTATGAGTATTATGGTTTAGTTAGGTGCTTCTGATATGTTTAGATAAGGAGAAAGGGACATAATAACTTCCAATATAAATAGATATTGCTAATAGCAGATACAGTTTCCTTGTAGTAAATTGGGCTGTACATATATTCAATCAGTAAAGCTGGCAGGATATATTATATATAAGTTCAACATCTCAGCTTTGAAATGAGCTAAATTTTAACAGAGGCTAAAAATGCAATATTGCTAAATTTATATGACCTAGGCTATGCTGTGCTCATTTTGTGAAATGTAGTGAACATTTCTATTTTCTTCACTTATTGTCTATAATTTTAGAGTAATAAATTGCCTCAGTAAGCTTTATGAAATACTTTCACTCTCTCTTTGATTTTAAAGGCTTAATGGTTCACAGAAAATGCATTTGCTGTTTCTGCATTTCAAATATCAACTTTGTTGAAAATGAATCCAAGGATAGATTGAGACCTTATTACTCTAATGGCAAGTATAACTGAGATAGTATAATTTAAATTCATCAATATTTCATTATTTAAAAGAAATATCAAGGGCCTATTGCTGATCTGACACTTGTGATATAGCAATGAACAAGTGCATAATGACAACTGTGATTTGAAGAGGAATACCAGTACTCCCTACATAATTTCAAATAATAACAATAGTTTTGATAATTCATGGTAATCCTAGCCAAATAGAGTAAATCCCAAATGACATGTGATTGCAGTTGACTAAGTGCAGAAAGGTACCTGTTCCGAAGACTAATTACCTGAACTTAATTCCCCAAATTTACACTGCAGAAGAAAGGAAGCAATTCCTACACATTGTCTTCTGAGCCCCTTAAGCGCTCCATGACATATGGATGATCTACATTAAAATAAATACATTATTTAAAATAATTTTTAAAGTATCTACAATTTTCTCTTATCTTTCTGCATAGAAGAACTATAGTGGAGAAAACAACCTCTGGATTTCCAAGATTGTAAAATTCAACAAATGGTCATACTGCTTTTGTTTAGCACATGCTAAGATACACAAAATTGATGAGTTGTATTTCACCTTTCAAAATAGAATCGGTTGAAATTGGAATATACCTTTACCATGTCTGATCCTGTGATGGTTGTTGAGAATAATTGCAGTTCTTGCAAATGCCAGGAAGTAAGGAAGACATTATCTCCAAGCTCCTGGCAGGGAGATGCCAGGAAACAAAGTGAGTTTATGAGGATGGAGAAAGGATATGGGTACCCTGGGAGACCTCCCCTCTTGTTCTGATAGCTCTCTCCTTGTCTTCCTATGTAGAGTTAAGCACCACTCTCCCATGTTTTCTCCTGTCAGTTACTAAATTCTTTTCAAAAACATGAGTCTACAATCAGATGAAAAACAGATGTTTTATTGTTATTTGAAAAATTGAAAAATTCCACATTATATATTCTTTATAAAATCAATCTCAAGTGATTTTTTTTATTACTGCAGTTTACTTTTCACTGTAAAAAATAAATTCAGAAACAAAAATGAAGTTTGATTTAGAGAAAGGATCCTGTTTTCTAAATTGCTAAAATAAGCTTAGAATATCCTATATATTTGTAATAACTAATGAACATACTAATATATGTTTGTATTTTTTCACTATTAGTAGACACATTTAATAATGAAAATTTTCCTACTTCAGTGATATAATGTACAATTCAACACTCCAAATTTAAATTTAAATTACAAAGCCAGACAGTGATTGATGGCTGGACTTAAACAACCCTCTGCTATAGAATTATGTTCAGTACAATGATATCTACAGTGTTATTTAGATGTGTGAGAGGATTGGTAGGCTAATTTGTATGGAGAGTTTATTATAAGCAAACTTTTACAACTATATATGATTAAAGGCTAGATAGCTGAGGGCCAGGATACCAAATTACTTTATTCAGATACTTATATAATTAGCAATATAGTCTGGTTCCTCTTTTCCAGTACATTTTTACCCTTCACCATACTTCTAATTGAAAAGTAGACATTAGGGAAGCTGGAAGCCTTGCTTTCCTTGTGTGTTTTTAACCTCTCTGGTTACAATATAACTATACTAGACACATGGCAAAGCAGATGTTCATAATGAAGTTCTTTTTATTGTTATCCCAGGTAATGTCTGTCTATTTGAAGGCCAGACTAGAAGATGTTTATAATAAAAAGGCTTATTTATTTCTATGAAGAGAGTAGTGTACTAGTAGAACATATCTTCAGATACTAGGGATATTATTTTCATTAAAATATATGTCCCCAACAGGAGCCTGATATAGCTATCTCCTGAGAGGCTCGGCCAGTGCCTGACAAATACAGAAGTGGATGTTCACAGCCAACCAGTAGACTGAACACAGGGTCACCAATGGAGGAGCTAAAGAAAGGGTTTGCAGCCCCATAGGAGGAAAAACAATATGAACCAACCAGTACTCCCAGAGATCCCAGGGACTATACCACCAACCAAAGAGTACACATGGTGGGACCCATGGCTCCAGCCACATAGGTAGCAGATGATGGCCTTGTTGGACATCAATGAGAGAAGAGGCCCTTGGTCTCCTAAAGGCTGGATGCCTTAGTGTAGGAGAATGCCAAGATAGGGAGGTAGGAGCAGGTGGGTTAGTGACCAGGGAGAAGGAGATGGGATAGGGGGATTTTCAGAGGGGAAAGGAGGAAAGGGGTAACATTTAAAATGTAAATAAAGAAAATATCCAAGAAAAAAAGAAAAAAAAGCAGCATAATAATTTGCACTTCTCCTTAATATTCTATTGGAACCTTTGTTGTGGTGACTGTTATTAATGGTTCTTTGCTTTTCTGAGAGAAATGGGTATTTCCAAGTATCAATCACAGGCTCAGCATGTAATTTAGTTACTAGAGTGTATACCTAATAAGGAAGCCTAAGATCTGATTTTGATTCCCAGCACCACATAATCCAGTTCTGCTGTCCTCACCTAAAATCACAGCACTCAGGAGGACATTAGAGGCAAGAATATTAGAAACTCAAGTCTACCTGAGAGTCTGAGGACAGCTTAGTCTGAAGACTATGGTCAAAACAAAGCAACTATATTCAAATAAGTTTTCTTCCCAAGGAATAGCAACCATTTGGAAAAAAAAAAAAAACAGAGAATGGATTTGTGACCCATGTATACATACACAAGTGAAGTCTATTTCTTAGCCACTGTGAATCTAGAAAAAATAATAAAATCTATTTTGACTTTTATTTTCAGTTTAGAAAACTGAAAACTCATTTATTACATAAAAGTACTTATATTTACCCAAGAGTATCCTTGGCTCCTCATATTTTGTCTTACCTGTGAAATAAGTATTAATTTTTACTTTTTAGAGACTTCTGTCACATTGTTTAGATTTTACATTCTGTAAATTTCTATTTTCTATATAGTTTGTTCTACGGTTACAAAGTTTGTTATATAGAATGTAAACTCAAACATTGAGACACCAGGATGATTAGATTGTCACGATGTACTTCCATAGAATTCTTCAGTAGAAACCACTGTAAAAGCACACTACATTCCTATCTTGACACTGGAAATATTTAAATAATATCCTGGCTTCCACTTCTAATCATACATTGCAAGAAAGAAATTACATATCACTAAATCATGGTGACCTCATTAAGTAGTTCTGAACTACCCTGTTCATTTGAAAGTTTAACATGTATGTTTGCCTGTCTACTCTCAATGACAGGTCTACAAATTTAGGAACATCCCTAATCTTAGTTTATGTGTGGCACTGGTATTTTAAATAATCTGGAGAGTATATTGTGTTTGATTTTCTGGTATTTTAGACAAGAATTTTGAACATTAAATATACTATATATTTAAGTACTCTCTTAGATTCATAGATATCCAGCAACTAAATAATTTTGAGACCTGCAGTCTCCCTCAATAATCACATCATTAGCATCAGCATGGTTCTATGCTAACCTTTCTAAATTTCACAATGTTCACAGAAACTCTGTGTTCAGAAAATTCATAGTAGACAAGAATGATAAACAATCAAGTGACACCTCTCTTCTAGGGGCAACAACATTATTAGTCTATTCATTGCCTAGTGTAGTACTTGTTATGTTCAAAGCTGTATAGCCACCATTAAGGCTGGCAAATCTGTCCTGGACAATCACTTTACCTAATATAGGCTGGCATCAGGCTAATCTGAGACAGTCAGAATCTTTCTTCTATGTCATAAAAAGGAACATCTTGATCATGTCTAATTTATTTTCTTTGGTGCTGAAATGGTACATTCTGGGTCTCTGCATAATAATATTGCAAGATGTTGTCTGAAAGAAGCATTTAAACCAAAATAGAGGAAGAATAATTTTATACATATAGGGAAAATTAAGGACCATGCATGTTGTGATCATAAAATGATAAAGGAATATTAGAATATGTCCTATGGGCATGTAGGGGAAGGGTATGCCTCAGTGGGCCCATGCCAAGGCATTCCTTCCCCCTGAAGGACCAGCCACGTGATGGAATAAATAGAATAGAGTTTATTCAGGGCATGTAGAGGGGACTTAAGAGGGTAATAGATCCAGAGAAAAGCAGAGAGAAGGAGAGAGTAGAGAAGTAGAGGCTAGGCATGACTACATGGAGAGAGGGGGAAGAGAAAAGCAGGAATAAGAGAATAAGAGAACAAGAGAGAGAAGAGGGGGCAAGCAGCTCCTTTTATAGTGGGCCAGGCCTACCTGGCTATTGCCAGGTAACTGTGGGGGTGAAGTCCAGACAGAATACCAACAACACTGTATATGGGTTTTATTTCATCTATGTATAACTCTTTCCTTTGTCAAACTGTGCTTAAATTTAGTATCTTTAAAACACAAAATTAAAGAAAATACTTCTAGCTGATCTTTAATATGAGAACATATGTATAGAATTAGAGCTTGAATTGAGATTTCACATCAATTTATTTTGTATCTGTGTAATAATATGACAAATGGTTAGTCAAATATTTCATTGGATATTGACAAGTATTCCCTTCAGTACCAGAACATGAATAGTATAAAGAAGTGATAAACAAAATTGTTTTGATGTTTATTAAAATTTAAAGCAATTCTGTGTATGAATTTTCACAAGTATATTTAAAATAAAAAGTACATATCATTAAGTCTGATATACTATAATTACTTTATTTCTCAGCAAGTTAGAAAATTAAACTTGTAAGCTATATTTGTATTGTAGTATGGTAACTTAAAACATACAAATCACCTGTATTTTTCACTCTGTTTAATTAAAAAAAATTTATCCCACCCTTTCTTATACAATGAACAATGCCATAGATGGAGAAACTGTGGTGTAGATATATCTGTTAAGGCTGGACATTCCAGGTTCTGTTGATTGTGCATATAACATTATCAACCAAAAAAATAAATAAATAAATAAAAAATAAAGGGCTATTCAATTGAAAGGGAAGGTACAGGGGAGGAGTTCAAGGGAAGGTAGCTGAGAGTGACTGAAAAAGGAGAAAGGGATGGGATATGTGATAAAATTTTATTTTAATAAAACCTAATATTTTTTAAAAATGTTTCTTCTAATGATTCATTTTAGCAGCATTATACAGATATATTTTAGCATTATTACTTTCATGTATAGTGTAGGCCTTCATTATTTGTATGATTTTATTGATTTTTTCCTTTTATAAGATATTTTATAAAATATCATATAGTTTATTCTATTTAGTATGTGCCCTCAGGATTATAAGTTCCACATAAATGACAGTTTAACATCCTAATTTAAAAATATATAATATTTTATTTTGTCCAGATAATACAATTTTATTAGCTACTATTATGATAGAAACATTGATAATTTTCTGTCTTAATCACATGAATCATGTTGTAATACGCATAGATCTATAGGTCTCACTTAATGTACTCATCTTAATCACTTTGGTAAATACAGTTGACTGGACAGATAGGCCATTTGTTTATATATTTTCAGTTTCACAAGAGAATATAATTCCAACTTCTTACCTCATAGTAAGATAAAGGTGAATATATATATATGTATATATGTTTGTATATATGCATATATACACACACATATATTTATATAATGTAACTTGATTTTATCATTCTATATTAAATTTGTAAAACTACAACAACCTGTCATATGCATTAATATACATTTTTATGGTTATACTTATAAAATAAATAATGTACAATTATTTTACTATGAACAAAATGATTTTCATATCTCTATAAAGAAGGAAAAGGCTCTAGGAAAAATGGAATAATATGTTAGAAATCAAGATGGCGGGAATCTAATTCGATTCTTTTATGCTCATCATCTTGTGGTTGTTATCATTATTTTTGAGAAGAGTATAAACAATTCAAGTTACAGCAGATGCAGAATAAAGAACTACTTATTACTTTATCTCATTCAATAATGAAGTTTATAAAAATGCCTAA
Source organism: Mastomys coucha (assembly GCF_008632895.1). NCBI lineage: Eukaryota > Metazoa > Chordata > Mammalia > Rodentia > Muridae > Mastomys > Mastomys coucha. Next base: position 510,850 of record NW_022196900.1, on the reverse strand, counting down.
AGATGTGGACTCTGTGGAGAAAACAAATATTAAAGAAAATATAAATGATAACCTTGATCACTTACCTAATGTTACATGAGAAACAAGACAAATACATACATACTGTCTTAGTTTCCTATTTAACAGCTCAGGAAGCATTAATATAAGCAGTACATGAGTCAAATATGCTCTGTGTATCACAATGCAGCATTGGCATATGCCCCCTACCCCTTCCAGCTATTGTTTTACCATAGGAACAATCTTATCTAATTAGTGTTCATTATCATCGAAAAGTCAATAACTATCTATGAAGCTGGGATTAGAGGAATCCTCTAATTCATTTCCAGAAAACATGATCAATGATTGCAATGATGGGAATTTGAGAATTCCTCTTCCTGATAAATAAAATAAAAATGCATGTAACTCATATGCCACAGGCTTGTTTACATAAGCCCTTGACTTATTAAAAGGTCATTATCTAAAATCTATTGAGTCTGCTTTGGAATTTCATGCTAAATCATTTACTAATTAATCTCTTAGAATTTTTTCTTTCTTTCTGATTTTTGGTCTAAGGCATATTTATCTAAATATTGCTTTGCAGAGATAACAATAATCATTATGGAATAAAATTTAGTAGGTTTAGTTCTTTCAAGTGAACTATTTCCCTTTTTAAAATAATGTTGAAAAGTATATTTCATAATATATCATAAAGAATTAGTGGCTTGAGGAAAAAGTTAAATTCAAAAATAGTATTACACATTGAAATTTATAAATACCAAATGATCACCTCAATTATATGTATACATAGACATTTAAGGTTTTATTTACCTTCCTACTTGTGAAAATCTCAACATACCAATAATTGATAATAGTTGTGGCTTTATTATTTTAATAAATAATGAGATAATTATGAAGCTATTGTTAAAGAGGTTTTTTTTGACAAATCATTTGTCAGTAATATGCTGATTGGAGATGGGCTGAAATTTTCCACCTATGTACAAGAGTTTTAATGAATCCTTCACAAATAAACAGAAACAAAGTTTGAAATTCCCTATTAATGATGCCTAATACTTATATAGATAAATAAGAAGCAATTGCATTAATAGATAATTGAAAAGCATAGTTAATAATCATGCATGGGGTTTTGGAGTTATCTTCCAACATGATTTTTATTTTGCCCATGTTAACATATTGATTAATGTAAATTTCCTCGACATGAAAAAAATAAGGAATTTTAGGCTAGAACTTAAGACATCATCTACAAAAATTCTTTTGAATGAAAATATTAAATTGTATTGTACTTTTCTTATACTACATACTTGGAAGAATTCATAAACATTTTTGCTAGTGTTTCAAACAAATTTGACATATCTCAAGGAGATGTCCTCTTAGAGTATTGAATGAATCCTCCAGTTTGTACAACAGTATGTTTTGTCCCTGTGTTTTGTGACTAATGGAGTGCCATGTTCTGTGCACTCGCACAGTGTAAAATCATCTTCTTTGGTGTTCCAGACTTCATGAAACATCAGTAAATATCTAATCCCATCCCATAGAAATATTGCTTCTATTTTCTTGATGTTTGACACTAATGGCAAATTTACAATTAAGGAAGAACATGGTAATATTATTGTGAGTGTGTCTCTTTGTTAGTCTCTCAACTTCATGAATTTGGTTGCTTACTTAAAAAAACATGTAAAATGTAAAACAGAATTCAAAATATTTAGTGAACATACAAAGAAACAGCTCAATAAATATGGAGAGAATGAACTTAAAGAGACCAAATGCCTGAGTAATATCCAAGAAAACAGAGGCATAAGATATGTCTTAGTTAGGGTTTCATTGCTGTGAATAGACACAATACCAAATCTGTGGAGAGCGGTAGAGCTGGAGAGGCATTCACCTTGACAAGATGGCGCCTACATCCTGGTAAACAACTGTTTGCCCATGTGCTTAGAGTGAAAAGGCGCCAAGTCACGGCACATCCCGGGGCGTCACATGGGATGATGAGCAAACAGCCAATCATGGGCGGACACACAGCGCTGTGGTGTATATAAGCAGTGCCAACTATTGGCTCGGGGTCTTCCTGTTCATTATGCAATAAATGCTTGGTGCAGAAGGATCCTAGTGTCTGCGTGTCTTCATGCTGGTGAGACGACTGCGCTGGCAACACAAATCAACTCTTATGAAGGGCATTTAATTGGGGCTGATTTTCAGGATCAGTGCATTACCATTATGATGAGAAGCATGGCAGCAGCCAGTCAGGCATGGAGTTTGAGTAGCTGAGAGTTCTCTATCTTGTTCGAAAGGCAGCTAGAAGACTCACTTCCAGAAAGCTAGGAGGAAGATCTGGGTACCCACTCCCACAATGAGACACTTCCTCCAACAAGGCCACACCTGCTTCAACAAGGCCACACCTCCTAATAGTACCACTTCCTGGGTCAAATTTATTCAAAAGACCACAAGGTAGATGAAAGAGAGGAAGAAAATGCAGGACTTAAAAACAGAATTTATTTAAGAGAGAAAAAGCATTGAAGAAGACTTAGGGTGAAATCATAAATTGTAGCTTGGATTTTAAACCATAATAAACCCCTTTCTCTCCTGCTATTGTTGTGTTCTTTTATCTCAGTAGCAGATATGAAAGTAGGCCAGGCAGTTTTCCTCAGTTATGTGACCATCGGTAGCCCATTCCACCCCATTGAGCAGTTCTGTAGAGGAATTTTAATTCAGCAACATGTCTTCATTGACAATGTATCACATCTGAAAATATGATTTGGCCAGATTTCACATACTTCCTGGATTATAGTATTATCCGAGTGAAATACAGACACATCCTTAGTATACATCTTTGATCCTTAAAGTAAAGTGAAGGTTAGTTTGTAGAAAGAAGCAGCCATGTTAGAAGTGACATCTAATTGCAAGGCAGACAAAGTGACAAAACAGAGAAAGATTTGACAGAATGAGTCAGAGATAGGACACACCCAAGCCACAGAGAACAGAAAAGGAAAAAAGGCTACTAAAACAGTGAGAGAAAGAAGGAGATGGGTAGTGTGGTAGTGTGTGTGTGTGTGTGTGTGTGTGTGTGTGTCTGTGTGTGTGTGTTTGTGTGTTAGAGAGAGAGAGAGACAGACAGACAGACAGAGACAGAGAGGGACAGAGAGTCAGACAGACAGACAGACAGAGGCAGAGAGACAGAAACAAAGAATATGTTTCTGTTCTATAGAGATAGGTTACAGAGGGGAAAACTAGAAAGAGATGAAGATGGAACTAGCCACAAAATAAGGAACAGAAGATTAGAACATATCGCTAAAGTTAGTATGAGGCCAGGCAGAGCCTTGTTAACTGAGGGCAGTGAATACAAGAGTGGGCTAGGCTAAGCCTGGGCAATAGTAGGAAGACCAAGACCAAGGCTACATCTGGGGACTTGGGGAGGATTTATCAAAGTAAATATCAGGTAGCTATAAATCTTGACTGACTGCAGGGAAGGATAATATATATGATATATATATATATATATATATATATGTCATATATGAATATATATATATATCATATATAACTATACACACACACGTATATATCATACATATATAACTATTAAGGCAATAAAATAACAAAGGTAAGTTAAAAGCCCTACCCCATCAAACACTGGTGTTTGCAGATTAATACACAAGTTAACTCAACTGTTGAAGGGACTGACTTCACAAAAAATTTAAGTGAGAAATATCGAACAGAAATACTCTTAAATTTAAAAATAAAGAACATTTATAATAAATGTACCTTTATCACACTTGAAAAAAGAAAGTATTTTGCTTTGATCAAAACAAATCCAAGTATTTCTATGATCTAAGATTTCAGCATAGCATTTCTGTAGAGAATTCTTGCATAGAGGCTATAAAACAAAACAATACACATTCTTAATTTATTTTACTATTTTGGCGTATTTTATCCTGCAAGAATTATAGCACAAATTTAAAAAGAAATAGCATGTTTATGTTCATTTTCATTTAGATTTTCTTTAAGATTTTATTTTTCATGAATCTTCTGTTTTTGCTATGCTGCTGTACTTTGTAATAAGGAGTAATAGATCTCATCAGCTTACCCTGCAACTCTTAAGATTATTATGGAATTTCTTAACTTTCTATTCTGTATTGAATATCTTTGTTTCCATTTTAAGCTCTTCATTACACACTAAAAATGAACATGTCCTGGAGTAATAATGCTCTCATGGTTATTCTGGTAAAAGTAATGACATTTCTTTTATTCATGGGGATAAAATAATGTTCCATAATTGCCTTCTTTAAAACTGGCAAGCCTTTTAAAATGTCCATCAGATGAGAATTCATAAAAAAACCCTTTATTATACATAAGAATACTAAGTTCTGTAAATTAAAGCAAGACATATGAAAATAAAAATAATAATGTAGTTGTACCATGAAAATTACATAACAAGTAAATTGAAGGTAAATATGTACTACAATTCTATTTTTATAATTTAAAATTAATGATAGTAAGCAAGTGGCTATCAAAATTATGTGTTCAAAAAACAAAGATCAAAACATTTGTAAGAATGCTCAACTTTGTGAAAGTGGGGAAAAACCCCAGGAGGAACAACAGAGAGGATTCATAGCATGGAGTGAAAACTCGGTAATTTTGGAGATGGGAACAGAAATACTACTGTTTTAATGTCTTTGAAGTGTTCCTCCTGATGTTATTTTTGTTTCTCAAAATAAAAGATAATCAATTTAAGAAATTACATTGATACAACAGGCTAAAGCAAATTTTATTTATAAGATAAAAGTGAGGTGGATAAAAGTTACATAAATATGAATGTTATAGTCTATTTGTCAACATTTTTTTTTTACAGATTTCAGGATATATTATTAACCTAATTGTTTCTGTCAGTCTTCTGTACAAAGTTTAGGTTCCATGATGGATCATGAAAACTTCCCCTTGTGCTCTTCCCCAGTGTGTTCTGAGTCCACAGTATCTTGTCTAATAAACAGAAGTTATGTAGATTAATGTGTAACACATGAAAACAAATATAAGTAAGAGACCTAGTATATTCAGCTTTATCTCCTTTTGTTGAAACTTGTACCTCATTATAGGAATATTTTTTTCCATTAAACAAAGATATATGTGAAAAAATGTATGGAACCCCTTCAACAAAATATAAGTCAAAATAACAAAGTCAAACATATTAAAGGAATAAGACAGAAGTTCCAAGCTTACTTAGCTGACTTTCACAGCTGCATTTCATAGTTCTCTTTGAATTATAGCACAATTTAAGGAAGGCATTAGCTTCCTGCAATGTCTGCAAAAATGTCTTTGTGCCATAAAACATTAAAGCATCCCACATTTTCCTGGGGGAAATATTATTTCTCAATTTGTTATTGCAATAAGAGAGACCATAGCTGCGAGTGATAATATCAGAATTGGGAATAAAATTATGGGTAGTTTTTTCTTGTAATGATAAATGGCTTGCCAGGAGAGGGTTTTTATCCCTTTGCAATAGCAGTATCAACTCATTGCACTGCTTATCTCTGTCAGAAGTATTCTAATGGTTTCTGAAAATATAGTATAATTTCTGCTTAGAACCCTAGTAAAGAAATCAGTACTACATTCAGTTGTAGCAATGATTTAAGAGCAATTAGAGACTTTCATAAACGCAATCTCACAATTCACTCTCTATTTTTTTTTTTATTAAATGCCCATTCACTCATTAATTCTTTTAGAGAGAAGAAAGAAAAGACAGAAGGAAGGAAGGAAGAAAGGAAGGAAGGAAGGAAGGAAAGAAGAAAGGAAGGAAGGAAGGAAGGAAGAAAGGAAGGGAAAAAGAAGGGAGGAGAGGAGGGAGGGAAGGAAAGTAGCCATTGCTTGATATGATTTTCATTCTCTTTAATGTTATAGCGAACTATGACTTTAGACCTGTGGGTCTAGACTAGCAAAGAATGTAAAGCTTCTAATGGTCATGCTAACAGAATTATAACACATAAATTAACATGGTCCTGTTGTGCTAATTGTGCACTAAATATACTAAAAGTATTACAGTTCACTATTTTTAATTTTAAAGAAAACTTATGACCTAGAAGATCGTGTTGTTACATACACTTAGAGCTGCTTAACTTTCTCCTTCTGCCTTCCAACCTTGTTCCCTTCCCTATGTTGTCATCTTTCCGTCTTCAGCAGTGCTTCATGTACTTTCTAGTCTCTTGCATTCTCCTACCCTCCCTCATGATCTTCCCATCCCCTCTTGGTTTTTCACTTCCAGGAGTTTCTTTCTAAATCCCTCATATCAGGACTCATTTCCATATACTCATGTATATGAAAAACTTGCAACCTAAGTATACATGAGAGAGAACATGTTTGTCTTCTCTAATGTGGGTGGTCTGTCCTTAAAGATATAAGCATAGGTAATGACTTTCTGGTAGGGATGTTAGTAGCTTAGAAAATAAAGATAACATATGACACATAAAATTAAAAAAAAACAAAAACAAAAATACAAAGAAATGACTTTTGCACAGCAAAGGAAACAATCAATAGGAAACAACCAAGAAAATAAGAAGAACCCCAGTACAGGGGAATGCCAGGGCCAGGAAGCAGGAGAGGGTAGGTTGCTGAGCAGGGGGAGGGGGAAGAGGGGCAGAAGGAGGGAATAGGATCTGAAATGTAAACAAAGAAAATAACTAATAAAAATAAAAAAAACCTCCAAACCCTTCAAGTTTTCAAGAGAAGAAATGAAAATGATATTACTTAAGTTTAAACTATTAAACCTGTGGAAGAGTGGGTTTTATTTGATATTTTATTAAAGTTATTTATTTCTCTGCAAATGATTTGGGACTTGAAGTAAATTTATAATTTTCTATTTACTTTACAAACTCTGAGAATTTATTTTATTAAATATGTCTTTCGAACATGCACAAATGTAAGAAATGCATAAATTTCCCTCCCACATTTGTAATGTTTTGTTGTGCTGAGGTTCATCAAGGACATCTAGGTAACCTTGGGATTGGTGTTATATGTTGAAGCCAGTGGGATCATCAGTGGGTATACAACTAAATACAGTGATATTTTCCTACCCTCTACTTCCTTACCGCTTCCAGCAAGTCTTTTAGTAGATGACAGTTCTGACGTAAATGTTAAGGTCTTACAAAAGCTTTACTTCTCCCTTGGTTTATTGTTTGTATGACTTGTTTCTGTGTCTCCAAGGTAACAACAGTAATTTTGGGCTAATGATTGCAACAGCTGTTTTGAATTTGTGGAATGGTGGTATAGCAGTATACCAGAGCTTGTGGGTCTTTCGTATTTCATGTCCCCTCTTCTTCAATATTCTTGAGGCTTTGAAGAAGTGGCATAAAATTACTTTTGGGGGTTGGGGATTCTTCTTGTCCTTCTTGTCCTGCCGCTATGGGGACAACTCATCCTTGGACCTACGGATGAGATGTAGTATACCACTGTTTGCAGGACAAGTGTCATCCATTCACCCAGTGGAACTCTTTTCACTCCCTGTCCTGTACCTTTTTTATTTGAGGTACAAGACATCAAGCAACTTAGAGCTTCTATAAGCTCTCTTTATCTAGCTTCATTCCATCCTTACCTCCCAGACCTTTCTGTTCTTGTGGAGGACCAGCGTTCAATTCTCTTGCGGAGAGCTCATAATTATTCATAACTCCAGTTTCAGGATATGTAATATCCTCTTCTGGACTACTAGAGCACCTGCATATGTAGTGCACACAACAACACTCAGGCATACACATGTACACATAAAATGATAAACAAACAAAGTAATATAAATATGAATCAGACCCATATGCACTATGTTTACTAGGCTTTTGCCTATGTCCTAGAGATTTCAAACGTCTAGAGAGGTGCACAGAATATTTTTAAAAATCTTCATTGCAATAGTCCAAAAATAAATATTTATGAATTTACAGAAAAACTTTAGAAAGTTTTAAACATAAAAAATGTTTTAAAAAATTTATGTTTAAAACTATAAACATAAAATTTTAAAACATATTTCTAAAAGAACATTTTAAAACATAAACATTTCCAAATCCAATTAAAACCTTATCTTTGTGACCTGACTTAATTTTCTTTTATTTTCATATGTTCATGATGCATACCTTGGTTTTCTTTACCTAGGTAATACATTTTTTTTAATGTTCCTGTTTTTTTGAGGTTATAACTTTTCCAGCTAGGAGAAAATTACTGAATTCAATCATAACAGGCAAAAAATTAGGATATATTCATATCACAGCGCACTACCACTATACAAATGAGAGGAAAGCACAGTATTTTTCTCTTCCTCTGATCATTATGAGTTACAAGCCAGAGCATCTCAGAAGGTTCTAGAGAATGAGCAGGGTTGTGTAAAATGCAATGCATGTATCTCATGTCACAGTAAATTTCTTCTTGTTTCTTTCCTCTCCAGCTCCCCAGTCTTATCAGTCAGTGATAGTTTCTCAACTGAAATATTAGTACAAACCTTTGTCTGATCTATCACTAGAGTATCTCATATTAAGATGGAGGATGGAAAATGTTTTGTGTATTTATTTCTTATGCTTTATATATGATTCTTTTACTGCAAGATAATATGCAACAGCCATTGTAGCCCGCGCAGTCTTCTCGCCGGGAAGAAGACACGCGGACACTAGGTTCCTTCTGCAGCAACTGTTTGTCTCCATCCATAGTGAAAAAGGGTTGAACCCAAAATCCGCACTGCTTATATACACCACAGTGCGCGTATCTGCCCACAGCATGGTGTGTCTGCTCTTGATTGGCTGTTCGCTCATTATCCTACGTAACGCCCCGGGATGGGCCGTGACATGGCGTCTTTTCACTCTACACACATGCGCCAATAGTTCTCTACGCACATGCGCAAACAGTTGTCCACTAGGAGTTAACAGCGGAAGTAGGCGCCATCTTGCCATGGCGAATGCCTCTCAAGATTCACGGCTCCCCACAAGCCATGCTGTTATTTGTTACTCTGAACTGTTTTCTGGATAAAGAAATATGTGGTAAAGTATAATCTATATGTCATCATCATGAGTTACTATAGAAGTTCGTAAAAGTATGAACTCTCATTTTTGTTTCTAGGACCTGAACCTGCTTCCCCATAACTAGGCTGTGGCTTAGTTGTTATAGATTTGTAAAAATAACTCTGTGAAGACAACAACAAGTCCAATTGTTTAGCTAAAAGGATACTCATACTGATGTGTTTGTGTGTGTGTGTGTGTGTGTGTGTGTGTGTGTGTGTGTGTGTGTGTTTACTACTGGCCAGCTTCCACTGAGTAGCTGCTCTCTTCATTCTCATCCCCAGAGAGATGCAGGTGAGGAATAGCAAGGCCAGCTACTTTTAGGTCTCCAAATGCAGGTTTCCAGGCTTAGTCCATGTAGTAGATCTGTCATCTGATAAGCATAAATACAAAACCAAAATTAATTGTATATACTACATTTTATAATTTTATACTTTACAAATACTTTTTGTTTGTTTTTCTCTATATATAATCTTCAAATTCTTAGAAGGAGCAGCTGGGTCATATTCTATCATATGCCCACAGACTTTCAAAGGAGTTGAATATTCTCCTTCAAATATTATATCTTACAATAAAAACTAACAGCCATATTAATTAATAATAATAATAATAATAATGATAATAATAATATAATAAAGGTTTTATAAGTGAAGTATCAATTATTTTCCATTGACTTGCTGTTACAGGTTTATCACAGAACCAACAGCACTCCACTCAAATAATTTAGTCATGCCTCTGGCACTAGAAAACTAATTACAATTTTCTAATACTTAATAAGTCTCATAAATCATAATGTTTAATTTGTAGCACAGTATTTCATCTTATACTCAATAAAAAAAATCACATAGCTTTTCCTTGCAGAAATATATTGTACTAGAACTGTTAGTAAATTAGAAGTCACTACTGTATATAGCCACACTATCAGATTCTTTCATTTTCTTGGTCACTTGAGGTTCATGTGTATATTCTCCACATCTTTCTTTGAAGCTAAAGTTCTTTATTGAAATTAGGATGTAACTAGAATTCACATGTGGAACTATAGGAACATTTAAGACAGCTACCCTCATTTTAGCTGAGCAGTTCTGTGCATGTTTGTCTCTGTGGGCTCTTGATGAATTTTAAAGTAAGGCAACCAAAGTCCTTTAAAACACAGCTTTGAGCGAAAGGCAGCAAGCTTTTAAAGCCTACTTTGAAGACGTTTGAGTGTATAGGGAGTAACTGCTTGGGATTTGTCTGGGTTTGAAGTATTCACAACTATTGAAACTTTTGAGATACTTCAGAATAGTTTTAGGATAAGACCAGAAATAGTTTGATTTATGCTGCCTTTTATTATTGCACAAATTAAACATTTAAAAAAGCTATTTATATATTAACAAATATGTTTATTCTTGAGCTTAAAGAAAAAATCAACTGCTAGATTTCTAATTCTTTCTTCTGTTTTAATGATAAAGAAACTATAGCCTTCAGATCTAACATAGACCACTACCTGCCTCAATGAAGCAATATGGGAGCAAAACCATAAGAACCCACCCAGCATTAACCATGCTTACCACAGTGGCAGAAGTCAGTGATTGCTTCAGAGACTAATCAACCCACAAAACTTATATTAGTCATTTGGTTACTACAAGAACATCTTCAGTGAATCAAACAGTATTCAGTAGCTTTAGTACACATGGGTATCATGTGGTAGAATTGTATAAAGTCAATCTATAAAGTGAGAAAGCTAGACTTTCGGTGAATTTAACACTTTTTTTAAAAAACAGTGTTTCTCTGTATAGCCCTGACTGTCCTGAAACTTACTCTGTAGACCTCAAAATCAGAAATCTGGCTGCCTCTGTCTCTCAAGTGCTGGGATTAAGGGATTGTGTCACCAACCCTGGGCCTACACTTTTCTTACAGTTACAAAAAGGTAACTCCATGACTAGACTTGATGAGGAATTGTTTTAAATGTCATATTTTTTTTCAACTTCAAAACACAAATGTTGCCTAGTGCAATCAATCATGCCAATTTAGCATCATTAAAGTAGCAATAAGAAAAAAAGCAGTCATCAGTTATTTGTATAAAGTTGTTTTCAATCTATTACACAGCCTTATTACTTTTTAATGGTAATTTATGCCAGAAATTATTTTTTTTACTAAATTTACTTTTTAATCATAAAACAAATGTGTAAATCTAACTTTTATTCACCTGATGTAATTGGCTTCTTAGACACTTCCTGCTGAATAAGTTCATCCTTTCTTGTTCCTTTTTGAACTCTGGCTGGCTGGTTCAACTCAATTGTTCTGATTCAAACTCCTCTCCAAGTTGGCTAATTCAATCTGGCTTTTCCCAGCTGAGATGTACTGTGTGGTTTCAAACTAGCTCCTTTATGTGTTCCAACCTCCTGGCTCTTTCTAATTCTCTGACTTCAGCTGCCTCTTCTGACCTGCACTGAACTACATGAACTCACTAATGAACTCAACTCCATTAAAGTGAACTCACTGCTCTGACTCCCAACTGACTCTCTCCCCCTGCACTACTCTTAAATAGCTTCTCTTTCTTGTGCTGTTCTCATAAAGAGTTGAGCTTATCATATCTCTGATTCATTCTGTTAAATCTTTCTGATTTGCCACTGTCTGTCCCTCAGTTAGAATTCAATTTCAAACATGGCTGCTTCCTTCTACATTAAAGGTATATACTAGAAGCAATTATATTCCAGTCACAATGATTAAAGATCTGTGGCTTGTCTGCATTCCAGCCAAATCCACAAACCTAAAAGACCATTGGATATATCCAGAGCAGCCATGTTTCTGAATAAAATTCCTCTGCACAAATCCCTAGAAATCTCTTTTTAAAAGGCCAATGATAATCAAAGCTGAGTGTATTTAACTGCTAAAATAAATTTTCATAAGGTACCATGAAAGATACAAGGTGTCTTATGGATAAAGATATGCTTTCTCACTCTGCTTTCCTGTGAGATAGATACCTAAGGCAGACTCATAGACTTCATGCTTCTCTGCATTCCTTGTAAAGGAAATCCTTTTAGAGGAAACTTTGTGGTTCTCTTTATTCCCTGTATTTACTGTCCAAGTAATTCAGTAGTTATAAACATCTAAGTAAGAAGTTCTGTCTTTTCTGACTCATTTTAGAGGTTGTAATTATTATTTCTCTTTATGAAACATCTGATTGCTGAAGTCACTCATATTTTCCCTACCAATCACTCTTTCCATCCTGTGAAGAATGATTTCCACTCTCTCTAGATAGCATGGCTATAGAATCTTAATCATGTCAGTTTCTTTATAAAAAGTTTATAAGACCTATTTTCTTCATTAGAACACCTATCCTTTTGTCATTGCCCATTTAGAATTAGAAAACTCAAATGCCAAATGTAACATAGATGTAAACTGATCTGATTGATTTGACTTGTTTATATAGAAGAGTTATCCACTTTCTTTTGTCAATGAACACTATCCTAGTGTTTCCTTCTACTCTACATTTATGATACCTCAACATTTATGCCAACTCACCTTTTGTAAGTTTGTTTGAAACAGCCTATGGAACATTTTTTTTTCAGAGTGAATTCTCTTCGTCTTTGTTATTACCATTCTGTATATAATTGCTCTTTTTTCATAACCCATGACCTCCTTGAGAATAATCTATGAAACATTTGTTTGTATGTTCACAGTTTTTGATTCTGTGTATCCTGTAAGTAAGTTAATGATAAAGAATTAAGGTCAGGAATGTGGAAGTTATGTTTTATAAATGAAAGAGTATGATTAACTTATATTTGACATACAGGGAAAGGTAGATAATTTATTGAGAGTATTAAGTTTGAATACACATTAAAAAGAAAATTGACAATTTCATTATGATTATGATTATATTATTGTTCTTAAACATATGAAACTCAATTCCCCCTCTCTCCTATCTCCCAGTCTCTCTCTCCACTCTTCTCTGCCTTCCCCTCCCCCATACAGTCCTCTGTTCCTCTTTAGAGAAGGGCAGGCTTCCATGGATATAATCCAAACATTGCATATCAAGTTGCAGTAAAACTAGGCACTTCCACTTCTTTTAAGGCTGCTCAAGACATCCTAATATGAGGAAATTGGTTTCAAAAGCCAGAAAGAGTGTCAGAGATAGCTCCTGCTCCTACTGTTTGGAATCTCATGAGAAGACTAAGCTGTAATATAAATGCCAAGGACATAGGTAAGTCCCATGTAGGCTGAAGGCTTCCTTGCTTTTGGTTCAGTCCCTGTGAGGTCCTATGAGGACACTTTAGTTGGTTGTATGGATTTTCTTGTGGTGTTCTTGAGCCCTCTCTCTCCCACAATTCTATCTCTCCCTATTCCTCAGAATTTCCAAACTCTCTATAATCTTGACTGGGGTTTCTGACTCTGCTTCCATCAATTGCTGGATGAAGCTTCATTGATGGACTTTTTGCTAGCCTCCAGTCCATGATCATAACAGAGAATCATTAGAAATTATTTCATTGACATTTTATTATTTTTATTTTTTGCCAGTCCTGTTTGGTTCCCTCATAGATGTTTGAGTTATCTAGCATCTAGTTCCTGACCCTCTAGCCAGTTTCAAATGTGGGCACTCTTTCATGTCATGGGTCTCAACTTGAACCAGTCATTGATGGGCCACTCCCACAACTTCTACATCACCTTTACCCCAGCATATCTTGTAGGCAGAACAAATATTAGGTTGAAGATTATTTGGCTGGATTAGTGTACCAATCCTTCCACTGGAGGACTTATCTGGTCACAGGAGATAACCAGTTCAGGATTCATATTCCTTACTGCTAGGAGTCATGGTTAAGGTTACCCTCATATATTCCTAGGAGCTTCCATTACACTAGGTTTCTAGCTTATTCCTGAGATCCTATCTTACATCTGTCAGAATAGCTAAGATAAAAACCACAAGTGATGTGGAGCAAGTAGAAAGCTCCTTCATTGCTGGTGGGAACACAAACTTATACAGTTACTTAGGATATCAATATGACATTTTCTCAGAAAACCTGGAATTGATCTATATCAAAACACAGCTATACCATACCTTGGCATATCTACCCATAGGATAGTGTACCATACCACAAGTATACTGTCCCAACCATGTTCATAGATGGTTTATTCATAAAATTCAGAAATTAGAAACAATAAAGATGTTATTCAACCAAAGAATAGATAACAAAAATGTGTTATATTTACACAATGAAGTAGTACTCAGCTATTAAAAGCAATGAAATCATAAAATTCGCAAGTAAATGGATGGAAATAGAAAAATTTATTCTGAGTGAGGCAACCAGGACCAAGAAAGATAAACATAGTACATACTTAGTCATAAGTGCTTACTGTAAAATAAATGATAACCATTCTGTAATCAACAGAAACTAAGTAAGAAAGAGAGCTCAAGGGGGTGGGGGATGCACAAATCTCCTTGGGAAGAAGAAATAGAATAGACATGATGGGTGGAGATTATAGAGGGGCAGGAACTGGTGGGATCAGGGGTAGTGAAGGGAGAGAGTGCTGGAAAAAATGACAATTTCACAGTAGAAAGCAAAGAAGTGGCTTGAGTGAGAAAATCAATAAAATATGCAAGATGTGCACACTGAGAGTGTATGACTAATGTAGGAAATGGACACAGAAAGATTTCAACAGAGTTGAACTTTATTCTGTTTAAGAGAGCTGAGACTTAACGATGAAATTTAAGCAGTAGAAGGAATACAAACTGAAAGACGCATGGTAAATGTACTTTTTATAATCTTATTTTTCAAAGATCAGTAAGTTGTGGGTATATTTTAAATAGAGTACTGAAGTGATTTGTCTTATAAATAATTTAACAAAATACAGTCTAGTCATTTTGAGAAGACTAGCCTGGAGACAGAGACTGCTTGAACCTGAAGAAGAAGCTGTTGGAAATTCAAAGCACACAAAAGAATAGGAGGGAAAACTAGAAGATCAGCTGTGGTGAACATGCGATTTGTTAAATTGCCTTCTAACAAAGCAGTTCATTAAATAGGGGAAGTATCTTTTCAGATATACTTCCTACCCAGTCCTATGAGACAGTGTTTAGGGAGCCTAGTTAGCAATGATTCCTTATCTTTCGTCTAGTACTCAAGGACCTGTGTTGTGGTTGGTTCGTAAGCCTTTGAATTAGGATTTACACATCCTTAACTAGGTATTAGTAGGCTGCATATGTATTGTGTCTCCTATAAGATTAAGCATTTTAAGCTGCAGTTGAAGTTTAATAATTGAATTAATAAAAGACTGACAATATTAGCAATTATGAAATATAGGATTGTTAGTATAGGTAGCATGGTTACCGTGTTGAATTCTCTTAAGATTAATTACTTTTCTTATGTTTTCGGTAGTGATTTGACATAATGCTGTTTTTCATGATTAACTTTACACAATGAATTATTAATTTTTATTTAATAAGGAACATATTGTCTTTTAAGTGCTATATCAGCAAAGCCTGATACAGGTTCAGCTATGAAAATTTAATTAAATTTCTCTCATAAAGATGTCTATAACTGTTGTATGGAAGGTCACTCTTACAGGACATATTGTAATAAAACACACTCAAAAACATAGTCAATTTCATACCAAAGGACAAAATGGAATTTTAGGAAGATATTGCTTTGTGCCATTATGCAATATGCATGTAAAAAATTCATAACTTGTAGGCATTGAGCAAATAAAATGTTACAGATAGCATTTAAGAAATACCAAGAAATAGAGCAGGAATAATTGTAAAGTATGAATTATGAAAGAATAAAATATACACACATGAAACAAATTATAAAGACTGAACAGAAGCATCTTACTTGTAGACTAGTAGAACTCTTGGAAAGAATAAAATGATACCATCTAATATACACTAAAAATAAAGCTAAATCTCATTTTTCATAATTTCAAAGAAAAAGAATAAAACCCTAAATTTTAAATCATGCTTTCTCAGTGGACATGATTTATTCTATGCATGGAAGTTGAGAAAACATTCTCAACTATCTAATGAGCTTGGATTTTATTTTTGAATTTTTTTCTTCACAAATACAGCTTTTGGTCTCCTACCATAAGTATCTATAGATTTCTGATCATATGAAATTGTTAGTATTTAAAATGTTATTATGAATTCATCTTTAAATTTATACTGACATTCAATATCGTATTTAATATGTAAGAAGATATGAATTTATTAAAATACAGTTATTTAAAACTGGAATTAAATAATAAGCTGTATCAGCAACTTTAAGCAACATAATTTCAAGAAGCACCATGGAACAGGTTTTTTTTTAACTTTTCAAGTTTTTACTTTTTAAAACAATTTTTAATTTAAATATCTTTTTTAGTAAATTCTACCACTCCCCAAAGCCTTTCAAATACTCTCCTACTCCCTACCAACCAGCTTTAAGTTCTCTTGCAAAAAAACAAGAAACCATAACCAAGAAAACAAAATAAAATAACACCCCAAAAGAAAACAAACAAATAAATTGAGTTGTAAGCAAATAAAAGCACACAAAAAAACTGGAATCTATTATATGTTGGTCAACAACTCATGAACATGGGGCTCACCTTGAAGTAGTTGATATACCCAGTGTCATTCCATTGGAAAAAACTAATTTTTCTACTCACAATGTCCATAAATTTTAGTTGAGTTGTTAACCTTTGCCCTAGGGCAAAGGGCTAGGTATTCATTCATTCATTCCTGTACACTTTCATTTTAATATAACAAAATAATAAATAATGAAATAAAACAAAAATTATCATATCAATTAGGACAGGGCAAACCAGAAGAAGGAATAGAGCCCAAGAGAAAGCACAAGAATAAATACATGTTCACATACTCAGGAATTCCATGAAAACCCTGAACTGGAGACTGAGCTGGTAGGTTCACTATAGACCTTCAGATCTCCTTGAGCTAGTATATATCAACTCTCCCAGTCTCGTTCTCAGCTCTGCAACGTAACACCAGCTGCACTCTCCCTCCCCATCTTTCCCCATGGCCAATGATTCCACAGATGTATATCTTCTAACCCTCCTTCCTGAAAATCACTGCTTAATCGCAGATTCCAACTCCATCAGACACTAGCTGGGAACCCATAGGCTCCTCCTCCCAGGGAAGCAGGTAGATCGACTGGAGATCTTCACCTTTCCCTCTGTTTTTTCAGATCCAATGCCCCTGCTTATTTTTCCTGACCAGATTACCCAAAGATTTCTTGGTACAAGTGATGAATTTTGTTTTTTAATACAATTTATTAAGAATTTATTTTTTGAGAATTTCACACACTATACTATTGTTATGATCATATTCACCCCAATGTTGTTCTTTTCATGTTTCCCATATACCCTATCAAAAATCTCTTCGAACTTCAAAATGTCCTGTTTATTTTAACCACTAAAGTGTAAAATTTCCATTAATTTGGAGTAAAAGCAAATATGACTCAACTAATGAGTATTAAGTACCAATATATTACAGTATCCAACTGGACTATTTGTAATTTTTAATGTAAAGATTGTGTTTTCTATGAATAATGCAAATTTAATTCTGAATTCATGTTCTTTGCCAACTAGTTCCTACTTTTGAAAAATAGCGGTAGAAATAATCTAAAGCAAGTCCTGTATAGTGATCCTTTTTCTATGACTTTCTTGCCTGTTATTATGATCTAAACATAGTCAGAATAAAGAGCCCCCTCTTTTTTATTAGATATTTTCTTTATTTGCATTTCAAATGTTATCCCCCCATCCCCCTCTGAACCCCGTCCTTCCACCTGCTTACAAACCCATTCCCACTTCCTGGCCCTGGCATTCCCCTCTTTCTGGTCAATGGCAAAGATTTCTGCCAGTTCTCTGATAAAAAGACATCAATAGCTTTCTTAAATCATCTTTATTTTAAATTAATATAAATTAGCTTTGAATCCTTGGCACCAAGAAAACATAAATTCAAAAGTCAGTTGCAAATAAACAGAACTGCATCCTCATTAGCATACATTCACTAATGCAAGAAATGTGGAGGAGAAATTAGCCAGGTTTGAAGCATTCTAAGGCAGGAATTGTACATGTCAACAGTGAGTATCTTATAAGAAATAGTTTGTAAAATAGTAAACTTTCTAACTATAAATGTAAATAGAGAATTCAACGTTTTCTGACAGATAATATGGATACATAAGTGTTCTGGTTAAGCATAACAAAGCTCTACTAATTCTTCTTGGAGGGATTACTAGACAAATTATGTGACTATTAAGCACATTGGTGTCAAATGTACCCTGGTATTTATTTATTTAATCTGAGTAATTGTAGATTCATTTTAATTAACATACTAAATTTTGTATTCATACATATAAATGGAGCTAGTGGTATATACTTTTTCATAACAGTGATACTCCATGAGAATTAAAAATGTGAAATATAAGTACAGTTTTTATATTAAGTAAAATTTTATACACAACAGTGAAAATTCAGCAAATTTCACATTTTATACAAATTTCCAAGGGAAAAATGTATCAAATTATTGGAATATTGAGTTTTAAAATCTTTATGTCAACCAAGAGAGAAGAATATATTTGAAAATCAACTGTGGTTATCTGAATGTATTGATCATTACAATTCCTGATTGTGATCCTCATCTTCCTTAAGTGTAAGATTTAGGTATTAGCCTTTTGTTAAGATTATGCAAAGTTACAAGCTATTATACACTGTTTGTGAACTTGCCTCACATAGAGTGAGTATATGCATTGTAAATGTAATAATTACTGTAAGTATTACTGTTAGTGATGGCTCAAAACCACCTGCTCCCTCTCAGCACCAGAGGATCTGATAATCTCTTCTTCTCTGTGGACTGACATGTATTCCCACCACACACACACACACACACACACACACACACACACACACACACACACACCTACCCACACATATACATATATTCATGTGTATATATGAATATACATATACTCCTATGTATTTAGGGCTGACTTCTTGTGATTCGTTAACTTATCACGAGATTCATCCCTGAAGAAATTTCTTGGCTTCAATTAATTCAGACTTGGTCTATTTTGGTGCTTAGTTAAACTTTGGTAGATATTTCAGTATGGAATGATACTTCATTACTGACAATTGAACACTGGTTTCATGCATCACCTCAATTTTTTTGTCTCCTTTTAGATACTAACATATTTTGGTCCTCAGAGAAAAGTTAAACCACACATAACACCATCTTCAGTACAGCCTTCTCCTCACAGTCTTTAGTCTGACTCATAGTGTATTCATATTCTACTTCCTATTAATTATATAAATAAATAAATATTAATTATATATAAATAAATATATATAAATTATATATATATATAACATACATATAAGTATACGTGCTTGTGTGTGTATGTGTGTGTGTGTTTGTGTGTGTTTGTTTAGGGAGAGAAAGAGACAGAGACAGAGACAGAGACAGAGACAGAGACAGAGAGAGGGAGAGGTGGTCCAAATGTGGTATATATAACTGAAGTACCCATCACATAATCTTCAGGTATTAACAATCATGTCTTTACCATCTTGAGTTAGAGAATACCTTGGCACAGTTCCCATGACAACCAATAGGTTATTTATAGCAAAGCAGTGCTCCCTAGCTCTATCTAAATCATAATGTAAATATTAATGTTTTCAGTAGAATGGGGAAGACACACTCTATCTCTAGTTCTTCTCAAGTGATCTTAGAAATGTATAAAAACTGGAATCAGGACTCATGATGCAGTTTCAGTGAGGTCTTTCATTACAGGGTTGGATTTTGTGGTTCTTAAAACTATTATAGGATAACCCAGACACCTGTAATAATGCCTTGCACTGTAGTATGAAAGAAAATCCAATTAACTAAATGTCTTGCCAAGTTGTACTTTGATGTAATTATTACTTTGCTCTGTGGTTAGAGACCAAATATTATTTTGACTCTCTGGGGGAAGTAGGTGCTTTTTTACTTTGCATCAGGAAGAGTTAACACCAGAATAAAGTTTTCACATGTGCCTTTTTTAACCTATAGCTACTTCAAAATTAATTTATCTTAAGTGTAAAATATATGATTGCATATGATATATAAATGTGCACATCTATGTACACACGTGTATGATGTTTATTTGGAATTATATTCATTTGATTGTTGGTTACATAAATCTTTATCAAATTTCAAAAAACCCTTTATTTACAATTGTTCATCCTACATATGAATTTCCTCATCCACAACAGTTTTCTTCATACAATAATTTCCTTAAGGAGAATAGTTTTAGAGGTAGATAATTATGTGTGCTATAAATTGAAACAGTCCATTTGACAATTTCTAGCTACTTTCACTTTCTTAGTGTTCCAAAATAAATGTCCTTTCAAAGCAGACTTTCTAATGTGTCTGTAACTGGCACTTTATACTAGACAGGGGACTTATAATCTGAGAAAATCACATTGTCCAACATAATGACGCTTGGATAGCCTCTTAATGAATTGAAACGCTCTACTACATTGCAGACCTTTAGAGATTTCAAAACATGCAACTTTCTATAGAAACACTGAGTTCCACAAAGCCCTTTCTTTCTCAATGACCCCACAGTGCCACATCAAAATGTGCAGTAAAATGCAGAAATGCTGTTTGAATTGCTTTGGGATGTTTGTTTCACATGCTTCCTACATAATGACCTCATTTCCTCCTCCTTAAGTCACTTGCTAGTGAAGATTAAGGGACCACAGTTTCCCCATTCCACATTCTCTTTTTATTTGCAGGATAAGTCTGAGAGATATTCACAAGAATCCTTGGCTATTTTACTTAGCCAGTGGATGTCACTTAATCAAATTTTGGAAATGGAAGAAAAATAAAACCTATATATTTTTACCATGGTAAAGATTGATAGATAATTTAGAGCTTCAGCAAAAGCTTTGGTTGAGTTTGGGGTCTTTGTCAGTTATTTTTCTTATTGTTGGGACCCTGGGACTGACCTAAAGCAACTAAATAGAAGAAAGGCTTAGTTGAGTCATGTATCAGAGAGCATAGTGCATCATGACTAGGAAGACATGTCCGAGCACAAGCTCCTGTGAATGCCCATGGGAGGTTGCTTGCTCATGTTTGTGCAGGTCAAGAACCAGGGAAAGCTGGTGCTCTCTTGGATTTCATATTTGTTCCATTTTATTCTGTCTAGGAACCTGGCCTAGGGGATAGTACTGTTCATAGGCAGTGCAAAGACTCAGTCAATTCCCTTGGAAGTAGCCTCACTCATCCTTTATTAACCTCATTAGTGACCCCTGAGTATTTTAATCCAACCAAGTTGACAATAGAAGTTTACTTTCATGATTTCTACTGAGAAGTACTTGTTCTAGACAGGCCACTGAAAGCTCATACAGTCAAAACTGTACTCTGAAGGGTTTTGTTTGTTTTTGTTTGTATGTACATTTTGTTTTGTGAACTTATTCATTTTACTGGTATAGATATTTCTGTTTACTGATGCAGAAATCTGGGTAACTTCAACTTGGATATATTTTGAAAGTATCTTCCTGTCCTTTCTTCTTCCAAATCCCAAATTTGTATGGATCTATCTTTTTATGCATTAAAAAAGCACTCTTTCCCTCCAATGTTCCTTGTGATCAAACTGTGCCTAATGTTATCAGTTGTATCCTAATTGGGAAATAAAATGGACTTCCTTTCTGAATCTTGAATTCATTCACTAATAACATCATCCTATTGACCTTCATTGTCTCCCAAGATTAGTCTTTTAGTCAGTTTTCATTGTCAAGGCAAAACTAATTAAATAACATAATTTTTAAAGGAAGAATTTGATATGACTTGTGATGCTAAATGCTTTAATTCTTCCTGAATTAATGTCTTGTTTCTAGGCTGTGTGGAAGAAGAATATGGAGGCATAAGGGTGTTGAAGAGGAAAATGTTTCTCCATGGGAAAGAAGCAAACCACAGTTAAAGAAGACAAATCTCTCTGATGTGGTGTTCCATTACTTCTCTAGCCTGACTTCTTAGTGTGGTTCATACTTAGTGCAGATCTTATCCCCTCAGATGCTCTTTAGGTGTTGCCAATAAAATCCCTGGAGATTCCTTTATACACACATTAAGATTAGTGCTTCCCTAAATCTCCAGTCTTAATCCAGTCAAGATCACAACTAGGATAAACCACCTAATCATGTAATCTTCTGGGTCTTCAACTCTTCATGTGTCATGTGACCGACTGACTTGCTAAATTTATCAGGGTAAACTTAGTGAATATTTGTTAGTTTTGTCCATGAAATGAATAATGGGCTTTTATTTTTCTCTATATGGAATTAGATACTTACTAGATATGTAGGTTTACTACCATGTTTATTTGTTGTTGGGTTTGGTTTGGTTTTGCTTGTTTTGTTTGTTTGTTTGTTTGTTTTTCAAGACAGGGTTTCTCTGTATAGCCCTGGCTGTCCTGGAACTCACTCTGTAGACCAGGCTGACCTCAAACTCAGAAGTCCACCTGCTTCTGCCTCCCAACTGCTGGTATTAAAGGCATGTGCCACCACTTCCCAGAGACTTTTTTTTTTTACCATTTTTTAAAAACATAGTTTAATAAAAAGATAAAAATCCATGAATTTGGCTAAGTATTTCAATTATGTGGATTGAAATTACTGTCTTTTTATTAAGCAATAAACTGTATTCTGGAAACTTTTCTCTTATTTTATTTATTTATTTTTGTATTGGATATTTTATTTATTTACATTTCAAATGATATCCCCTATCCTACTTTCCCCTCTGCCAACACCCTATCCCATCCTACCTCTCCCTGCTCCTATGAGGGTGTTCCCCACCCAGCCACTCATTTCTAACTCCTCTTCCTGGCATTCCCCTACACTAGGGCATCAAGTCTTCCCAGGACCAAGAGCCTATTCTACCACTGATGTCCAACAAGGCTATCTTCTGCTACATATGTGGTTGGAGCAATGGGTCCTTCTATGTGTATTCTTTGGTTGGAGGTTTAGACCCTGGGAGCTCTGGGATTCTGGTTGGTTGATATTGTTGTTCTTCCTATGGGTTGCAAATAGCTTCTGCTCCTTTAGTCCTTTCTCTAACTCTTCCACTGGAGACCCTGTGCTCAGTCTCATGAGAGGCTCTGCCACAGCCTGACAAATACAGAACCAACCATTAGACTCCTTCTTAGCATTCACAATAGTGTCTCCGTTTGGTGTCTATATATGGGATGGCTCTCCAGGAGGGAGAGTTTCTAGATGGCCTTTCCTTCAGTCTCTGCTCCACATTTTGTCTCTGTATTACCTTCCTTAAGTATTTTGTTCCCCCTTCTAAGATGGACTGAAGAATCTACAATTTGGTCTTCTTTCTTCTTGAGCTTCATGTGGTCTGTGAATTGTGTCTTGGGTATTCTGAGCTTCTAGACTAATATCCCCTTATCAGTGAGTACATACTGTGGATGTGCTTTTGATACAGGATTACTTTACTCAGGATCCATCATTTTGCCTAAGAATTTTATGAAGTCATTGATTTTAATAACAGAGTAATATGCTATTGTGTGAATGCACCACATTTTCAGTATCCATTCTTCTGTTGATGGATATCTGGGTTCTTTCCAGTTTCAGGCTATTATAAATCAGGCTGTTATGAACATGGTGGAGTATTTGTTCTTGTTATATGTTGGTGTATCTTTTGGGAATTATGTCTGGAAGCTGGGTCCTCAGCTGCATCCTTAGATAATACTATGTCCAATTTTCTAAGCAACTGCCAAACTGATTTCCATAATGTTTGTATTAGCTTACAATCCCACAAGTAATGGAGGAGTGTTTCTCTTTCTCCACATCCTCACCAGCATCTGCTATTTCCTGAGTTTTTGATCCCAGCCATTCTGACTGGTGTGAGGTAGAATCTCTTGGTTGTTTTGATTTGCACTTCCCTGGTGACTAAGGATGTTGAACATTTCTTAGGTGTTTCATGTCCTTTTCATATTCCTGTGTTGAGAATTCATTGTTTAGCTCTGTAGTCCATTTTTAATAGGCTTATTTGATTCCCTGAATTTAACTTCCTGAGTTCTTTGTATACATCAGATATCAGCACTCTATTGGATATAGGACTGGTAAAGTTCTTTTCCCAATCGGTTGCCATTTTGTCCTATTGGGAGTGTCCTTTCTTTGCCTTACAATTGCTTTGTAATTTTATGAGGTCCCATTTGTTGACTGTTGATCTTAGAACATAAGTTATTGGTGTTCTATTTCAGGAAATTTCTCCCTGTACCCATGTGTTTGAGGCTCTTCCCCACATTCTCGTCTATTAGTTTCAGTGTATCTTGTTTTATGCGGAGGTTCTTGATCCACTTGGACATGAGCTTTGTACAAGGAGACAAGAAAGAAGAGCTCAGAAGGAGGAAAGATATCCCATGCTCATGGATTGTGAGGATAAATATAGTAAAAATGGCCATCTTTCCAAAAGGAATCTATAGATTCAATGCAATCCTTATTAAAATTCCAACTCAATTCTTCATAGAGTTAGAAAGCACAATTTGCAAAATCATTTGACCAAAAAAACCCAGAATAGAGAAAACTATTCTCAACAATAAAATAACTCCTGGGGAATCACCATCCCTGACCTCAAGTTGTACTAAAGAGCAATTGTGATAAAAACTGCATGGTATTGGTACAGAGACAGGCAGGTAGACCAATGGAACAAAATTGAAGACCCAGAAATGAACCCACATACCTGTGGTCACTTGATCGTTGACAAAGGAGCTAAATCCATCCAGTGAAATAAGGACAGCATTTTCAATAAATGGTGCTGGTTTGACTGGAGGTCAGCATGTAGAAGAATGCAAATCGATTCATTCTAATCTCCCTGTAGAAAACTCAAGTCTGGCAAACTCTTTATACTCAAGATTAAGCCAAGCCAATGGACAACATACCAGTGACATTTCCAGCACGTTATTATTAGTATTTATAATAAAATGTCTCTTTTCTTTATATTTAGAAGCATTAAAATTGGCTTATCAGATTGTTTAAAATAAATAAAGAGAAAATGATTTTCTTTAATTTTTTCTTTTTTTTTTCTTAGATATTTTCTTTACTTATGTTTCAAATGATATCCCCTTTCCTGGTTTCCCCTCCAGGAAAAAGAAAACAAAAAACTATTTCCTCCCCCTCCCCCCACTCACCAACCCACCCTCTCTTGCTTCCTGGCTCTGACATTCCCATACACTAGGCATAGAACCTTCACAGGACCAAGGGCATCCCCTCTCGCTGATGACCGACTAGGCCATTTCTAGTTAGAAAAATTTAAGGTGACCCACATTTATTAATTCACCATTGGTAGAAGGAAATAACCACATATGCAATGCTGGCTGCATAGCTATATTGCCGAGTCAAAGTATGCAGTAAGAATTAATGGTTAATAGTTTGTTGTAATGCTCTAAAAATATCACAGTCCAAATTTAAACATTATTTTGCTATTGAAGTGTAAATCAGTAACAGTTGTAAAAATATTTTCTCTTTTTCTGAGCAGCATAAGTTCATTACACAGCAATACTTTTAAAAATCAGAAATATTGACCATCATAATTCTAAGTAATGTGGATACTTTGGTACTTAATGAAGTTTTTTGTCCCCTAGATTATGAAAAAAATATTATCAAACACCCCAATTTAAATAAAAATCAAATCTCAAAATATTTTAAATTGTTTACCCCAATGAAAGAAGCTATTATTAACAAAAGATTAGGAGTTTGATTATTCTATTGACTCACTTAATTAATTTTAGCAAGTTCCTTTGTTTGGCTCAAACATCATTATAGTGCGACTCTGTAGTGCTGGGCATAGAATCCAGGTTCTTGTCCATGCTTGGCAGTTAACTGAGTCACTATGCCAGGCCCAAGGAGTATTCTTAAGCAGTTCAGTGTTGCTGCAGGAAACCTCTGTAATTAGCACCTTTGCTACTTATCTGATGATCTATTAAATGTGAAGTCTAATGTTATAATGTACTTGGATAATGACACAGCAGATGCATAAATGGATTCTGAGCTGAATGATAAAATTAGGGAAAATTGCTATCAAGTCAACATTTGTTGAAAAATATTTTTAGTGTACATCTGTGTAAAGAATAGTATTTAAATGAGTATAATTATGTCTGATTGAGTACTTTATTGCCTTTTACTTAACCAAATATTTTCAAGCAGACAGAGTATGTCCAAGGCCTTAAGGGATTCATTAGGCTAATCATCTTTGTACAGTGGTATAGCAAACAGTGTTCAAAATTATTCCATCTTGTCACTGGTATATTTACCTTTCCTTATATTTGTGTGTATGTACATGTGTGTGTGTTTGTGTATGTGTGTGTGTGTGTGTGTGTGTGCATGTATGCTTTGACTAGATTCATTAATGGTTGAAGACAGAATTCTTGTTTGAGAAACAAATAGTGGCAGGATAAATGGACTAGAGCCTAAGAATACTTGGTGTTCTCTCAGAGGACACATTGTTTTGTTTCCACATGCTGTGGCTTACACCAGAGGGTGGCTTCAGTTCTTCACATCTGCCTCTTTGATCTCCAAAAGCACTTGCACCCTTTTGATGCACATAAACTCCTACAGACTTATGTACTCAAAATTTATTTTTAAAAAATGATCATTTTAACCGGGAGGTAAATGCCTCCAGTTGTCTTTGTGCTTGCTAAAGTGAATGTGGAGTCCTGGGGCAGAGATAGCTTCAGCAGATGGAGAGAACTCTAGTGGGTTTGGCCTAATGCTGCTTGGATTCTGATGTTAATTTGGCTCCCCAAATCTGCTTACAGGAGTGTCTGCAAGTAGCTTCTGAGAACCTACCTCCAGTTGGTTCTCATTGGTAAACAAAAATGCCAACAGCCAATAGCTGGGAAGGACAAAGAGGCGGGAACAACAATGGGGGATTAAAATTTCCCAGGTTTGGGACAGGGAGATGGAGAAAAAAGAGGATCCACCATGCTTGGAGAGTGTGGAGGTGAGAAGAGGCACCATGCTTTAGAAGAGTGCAGGACACAGAGACATGACCAACACGTGAAGGAGGAGCAGAACTTGGCCCAGAGTGCGGCCCAGTTGTGCAGCCCTCTGAGTTCAGAGCAGCCAAGTTAGAGTGGCGTGCAGAAAGTAGTAAACTCAGCATTATTCGCAGTATGTAGATATGTGGTAAATAAATATGTAACTACTTGGAGACTAGGCAGTGGCCCAGCTACTATGCTGTTAAAGGCATAACAAACTATAAAGGCTATCTCTGTGTCTTTCATTCTGGAACATGAACTATTGAGGCAAGTAGAAAATGCACCATCAGATTTTATTAGTTATTTAATTCTACAAAGAACCCAGATCCTTAAGGATCCTGAAGATAGACTTATTTTCAACCCAAATTGAATTTAAGAAAATGGGAAGTACATTTCTATTGTTTGAAATGACAGGATAAAGGTCATATTTCCATGACAATTAAAGATGTTTTTGTTATGCATATTTTAATAAGTGATATATAACTATCGTTTCTTAGACTTAGGCCATTAATTCATTAAAAAAAATGTAGCTTAATCTATTCTGAGATCAAAGTATGGCTAATCAGATTAGAAGAAACTTCTCAAACTTGGGACAATCAAGCTAAAATATATAGTAATTGTTAGTGTAACTACTATCTATTTTTCAGTTTGTTTTCTTAATACTCAGTATCATAAGATGAAAGCAAAAAATATGCCTTGGTCTTTCAAAAATTAAATTTGGATTAAAGAACAAAACACCAGTAATTAATCTTAATTATTATAGGTTGGAAAAGCAGGTATGGACAAAATCTTATACTCTTCTTTGTTTAATTTATTGTTACATTATAAAAAAAAACACACACAGATTCATCAATTTTTCTTCCAAAATATAAAGAGGTAGCCATTTCAAACACAAGAATCCTAAATGTTGACTCCAGCCATTAACTACTATTAGCAATAAGAAAACATTCTTTATTAATTTTATCAAGCACTTATTGAGAGGATGAACAGAATTTTACCTTTATCCTGTTAACCCCCACATCACATTGGTTGTCACAATTCCACATATGCTGGTTCATCCTTTATTCTCTGTGTTGAGCCCACCTGACTATGGCATATGATCTGATCTTGGTTTGGTAGCATTTTGTTAATAACATTTATATATATGAACATTAGAATAACTACTTTATTGTTTGATTTTCATGAGAATTTTCTGAAAACACTAAAAGAATGATAAATGGTTTTAACTACACAAAACAATGCTGATTTAACCAAATTTTAAATAGCTAAATTAGTCATTTTAAAAGGCATTCATACTTCAAAAATTATTTTATGCATAAAAACTTCATTAAATTGCATCAATTTAGAAGGAATAAGAATTATCAAGTAAAAAGCTGTTGCAAGTGCTTGTGACTTGTGATTTTGTGAAAAGTCAATTACAAATACAGCAAGTTTTTAATGTTTTGAGTTGAATAGAATTATTTCAATCTTCACTAATTTTTTTTCTTTCTAAGACAGGTCTCACTATGAATAATAATCTATTTATTACTACATAGCATTAGAAGAAAATTCACATATCTGTTTCGAAAGGTAAAGAAGCAACAGTAAATTCTTGAATGCTTTTACATATTTGTTTAGTAAAAGTGGATTATTAGCTTGTCTGCATGGCCAAATTATATCAGGTAATAATGTCAGAGAAGAGCCAATCACCTATTTTTAGATGTCATCAAATGGAGATATTCTTAGTTTTCATGGTAGTCTTTATTATTATTTTAGCTATTGATAACCTAGCATGGCAGCAAGGGTACATGTAATTAATGTAATATAACACAAGCTCTTAAACTGAAGCCTTATGCCTTACTATGCTTGAGGGTATTTGGAGTTCCCAACCATGATGCCTCTATTGTCTCTCCCAATAGAAAAATATTGTACTACATTAAAGGTATATTTCACAAACATAATTAGCAGCACTGTTGGGGTTTTCATGACTGTGGTTCTAAAGAGATAAATACTTTAAAGCATGAGTAAGTTCTCAGAACTAAAGCTTTGCAGTATTTACATCTTCACTAATTTCAATCATCCTACCTCTCCTTAATCTGTTCCTATAAACCTCCCTTTTAAGGTGAGAACCTCTTTTTGTTTATTATTTGTTTTACATATGTAAGTGTATACATAAGATTTTTATACACACACATCTATATATGTATATACATATATATATATACATGTATATGTACATGAGCACACATATATACACACATATTTTTCTTATGGTGGTATGTATGTGTTTTTAAGGCTGATCATTCTGCTTTGGGAAATCGTAAGGGTCTTATCTGTGGAGGAGGCTAATTCTTCTTCCAGATTCATTAATTACCTGTGTTTCATAGTCTAGTGGTGGTGAATATATTCCCCTTCTATGTTAGCATGTCCAATGATTTTGATATCACTTTATGCAGCCATTTCTAGAAAGAAATTGGCAATCTGGCTATTACAATCTTTTGACTCCCTCTTCTTGAGTTGTTCCCTGAGCCAGAATAAAGGATGTGATATAGATCTATTCTTTGGAGCTGGGCTCTTCATGGTCTCATGGTCTCTTTTTGTATGACTTGTTGTAAAGAGACACTTCTTTGATGAGGAATGTTGCTACACTTACTTACCAGTAGTACAAGGATAAGACTTAGAATGTGGTAAAAATATGCTAATCCAGCAATGTGGTAGTAAGTAGATTCATTTCTAAGTTACAGGATGCCTCCGGGCCCAGAGAGCTTGACTACATTTCCTGTAACAGGCATGAACTTATTGAGTGAATGCTAAACTTAACTGGACAGCTTGCAGTTGCAGCTTTATGTATATCTTGTCATGCTGGTAATTGTCCTGGTTCATAGGTATTGCAGCAGGATTATTTAACAGCTTCTTTATCTTGACAGCTTGTATTGTATTTTCTGAAACCATGGAAGCTAGACTATAGGAAGGAGGCATTCAGATCCAATCCAGATCTCACCTTTTGAAACAGGTTCAAAATGGTTTGTTTCTTCATCAATAAGGGCCCACCTTCAACCCTTGAGATACAGCCAAGGGCTCTATAGGTTATCTATATTGTTTTGAAACTACTTGGATTAATCTATCAACCATAAAAGAGAGATTTCTCTTGTCTGCTACAGGACTTTTTGTTAGTGTATTGTTCTTGCAATAAGCATTGTTACCCTAAAAGCTATTTGTAAGATGTCTATATGTGTTTCAGTATGTTTACCTGAAATTATTAATACTGGTTGTTGAGTTCCAGCTCATCATGGCATCCAGCAGGGAGCCTCCATTTCTAGCCATGATTCAGGAGTTGATCAACCTTGCTCCCAGCTAGAGCATTCTGGTGGATAGTGTCCACCTTCCCAGTGGGGACTGTCAGTCCCTGGACCCATGGCGTGCATGATGCTGCTCTTGGCATTTATGCAAGGCTGTAATATTTGTGCTCTTTCATGAAGGTGTTGAAGGTATGCCACCAATCTACTGGAATGTTGGTGATGCTTGATTAGAAACTGCCCCATGCACAGATAGTATGCAGATGCTGGCACAACTGTTGGTGCCACTGGGAAAGCACCTGCTGTTGATGGCCATCATATATGGTGCCATTTCTTGTCCTTCTCTCTTTGTGTGCTGGTCTTTCCTCTCCCTGAGTTAAGCATTTAAACATGTTTTCTTGAACTCCTGCAGCACCCGTGTTTCAGTTCTGCTTTGGACCTGAGCCTAGATATTTACTTAACAAGTGTTTGTCTATTTGTCACTGCTTAGCCCTGCCCTTAAGGAGAAGCTGCCTGAGGCAATGTACAATTTAAACATCAGTCTTGTTTTCTTCAATCAGTGCTTCAGCAAATTGTTTTTGGGTAATTTCACTTCTAGAAAATTGATCTTTCAAGAAACCGATTTTGGGGGAATTGACCTACTATTTTTTTTTCTCTTTCTGCTGCTAATGACCATCATCAACAGACAAAGAAATACTATAATACAACTAAATTCCTCTAGTTGATTTAATATAACCAATTTCAATAGTCACAATTAATTTACATTAGAATTTAGGAGCATATCAGGTGGAAGGAAGGTAGAGAGGGTTCCATATACTTACACTCACTCACTTAATAGCCATAATTTCATGGTTTGACACATCTAAATCTCAAAAGTTTGAAAGGCACTTTGATAAACATATTTTTAAAAATCTAACATAAACCAAAATAACCAGCCACCCTACATAATACTCTTCCTCTTGAGAGAATGTATCTTATATTCTAGCATTTCCTACTCCATGTCCTATGGTGGTACAAGGATAACCTGATATCTCCTTCTGACTTCAGATATCTTCTTCTGAAGTTCTACTTTGATGTTTTGGTGCTTAAAAAGCTGCCACTAGGGAAGTAGAGATAAATTGATCCTCACTGGATAATGCACTGACGCCAATAGGTAAAGTATGGACTCATTGAGAGAATATATTTTGAAAAAAGAAACATAAACAAGCAAGCAAACAAACAAAATACCAAAATAGAACTTCAGAAGAAGATATCTGAAGTCAAATTCTTGCTTTCATAAACACTCTCTCAAATGTTTACACAAGAACACACATACACTACACTACAGTATAACACACACATACATACATAGATAATGAAAAATAAACAAAAAGAAATGCAGTCTTCAAGGCTTCAACCAAATTAACAAATTAAAAGTACAATTGAGCTAATAGAAAATAATGCTGCTTTTTAAAATATTGTTCTTTAAGATACTGCTTTATCTAGGAAGAGGGTCTGAGACAAGGGACCTGTCTTTGTCTCATGTTGTTCTTTCCCTATACATTTATTATTACTATTATTATTATTATTAGTAGTAGTAGTATTATTATTAGATAATGTAACCATATAATTCCTGGAAAAAATTTCTCCGTATATATTCTAAACAACGAAGTGTAAATCAAAGCAGAAGTTACATGAATTATAGAGTCTAATACTCTAAGGACCTGCATATATTTGATAGTTAAGGATGTTGACAGCCTTGCCTTGTACATGTTCACTTTCTACTATGAACCTTATCCCACCAACTCTACATATACTCAGGGTAAGGGGAGAGCAAAGTGACTCAGAAATGATGACCCCTTGGGAGAGAGCAAAGATTTCCACGGCCATATCTCAGAAGCCTTTGGGCTGGATTTCTCTGAACAAACCGTATTACAGAAGAAATCAAAGCATAGCCAAGTAGAAGGTGGTCAAAGCTGTTTTTACAGGGTATAACTTTGTTTCATACAAGGTGCTTCCACTGTCTCAAGCCTCTGGGCCTCTTCTCACTTCCTTATTCTCTTTGAAAGTCTGTGTTCTGTTTACAAAGAAAACAAAACTCAAATCACTGAAGCACAGTTAGAATTCTCTTTACTGATCAGAGCCTTGCTCTCCGGACACTTGACTTCCTTTTTCTTTTTTTTTGGGGGGGGGTGTGGAGTTCTGAGACAGGGTTTCTCTGTACAGCCTTGGCTGTCCTGGAACTCACTCTGTAGATACTTGACTTTCTAGTGTGTATTTGTGTGTTTGTGCAGGCTAAACAATGTAAGTTTCTTTCTTATACAGTTCTTCAGCAAGATTTTTCTAAAATCTTATCTCTTTCAGTGTACACTTTTTACACTTTTGTCAAAAATGTAGGAATTATCAGTATCTGAGCTTATTTCCTGGTATTCTATGCTGTTCCATTAATCTGTATGTCTGTTTATATGTGCGTCATGCTGGGTTTTCACTATAGCTCAGTAGTACAATTTGGAATTGAATTCTATGATATACTTATGAAAGATTGGTAGGGATATTCACAGTCTTTTATGATTCCATATGGTATTTATTTACTTCAGTGAAGAATGTAATTGGGATTTTATAAGGGTTACATTGAAAATGGCTATTACTTTTAGTAATAGAGACAGTCAATATATTAACTCAGCCCAAGCACAACATTCTGTTTAATATCTGTTTTGCAATATCATAAAATTGTTAGTATATAACTTTTATATAACTTTTATTTTCCGAGTTAGCTTCAATTCTAGACACTTTATAATTTTTGGAAAACTCTTTGTATTTCCCCTACTCCCTTTCTTAACACATCCATTTATGAAAGAGATTGACTTTGTACATTGCTTTTTATAGATTTAGTATCCAGCAACATCATTGTATATATTTATTTAATCTAAGAGTTTTCTGGTAGAGCCTGTAGGGACTTTTTAGTGCAGCAATATGACATCTGAGAATAAATGTAATTTGCATTATTCTTTTACTATTTTGAAATCTTTCTATTGCCCCCCCTTTTTTTTGTTTTGTTTTGTTTTGTTTTGAGACAGGTTTTCTCTGTATAGACCTGGCTGTCCTGGAACTCACTCTGTAGACCAGGCTGGCCTTGAACTCAGAAATCCACCTGCCTCTACCTCCCAAGTGGTGGGCGTGTATCACCACTGCCCAGGCTTATTGCCCCATTTCTTTATGTAAGTCTTTGAATACGCTATTGAATAATAGTAAGGAGAGTGGTAATTCTTGTCTCTTTCTGTTATAGCAAATGCTCTTCTAGAAAATAGAAAGGAAAGGAACACTAACAGAATCATCTTATGAAGTCACCATCATATTGATAAGAAAATAGACACAAAGCAAAACAAAATATTACCAACCAACCACTTTGATATACATAATAAACTCTCACTAAAGCCCCATAAACTGAATGAATACACAAACTAAGAGAATCACATATTGTGCCTTACTGAACTTTATCAAGGGATGAAGGCTTTGTCTATATATGCAAAATCATCAATTTACTAGATTATATGAACTTAAGGATATAATTCACATGATTATTTTGAGAGATGAGGAAATGGAAGCATAATTTGACTAATTTCAATATGTATTTATGATAAAACCTTCAAGACATCAGTTAATAACCTGAACACATCTCAAAATATTTCAAAAGTAATAATGGTCATGTAAATGGTCATGTAAATGTAAATAATGGTCACAACCTTAAAAGCCATGTCATATAAAATGTGGAAAATCTCACACCTTTATAATAAATATAAATACAGAAAGATTGGGGAAAAGGCTGTTTAACCACATATTTTCAGAATAAATAGCTAATTATTTAAAACATTATTATATGTAAATAAATAATCAAATTATTTTATTTTTAATTTTTCTGTACTGTATGCTTTTTATAAGGAAAATGTACTAACTTGAAGTATTATTTTGAAAACATTTTGTATAAATGATTTTGTATAAATTTTATATAAATGTTATATGTATAAATACTAGCTACATCTAAATGTCATCAAAAGGAGCAAAACAAACAACGCTTGACTTGAGTAGAGAAAAATTTTAGATGTAGTTTTGTCTTTGATTTTTTTCAATTAAAATGTGATTAACCCATGTCATTATACTAATAATTCTTTTCTGTTTGCATGGATTAAACAAATGGTGTTATTGAAAATAAATCCATGAGATGACTGACAATATTGTACAACAATGGAACAAGGAAAATTTACTATATGCGATTAGATAGTATATATATATACATTTTTAGTAAGTAGGAATTAAAACATCCTTTAGAATGTATAGTTAGAATAATAACACCATTAAATCTTAATATTTAAGTTTAGCAGTGCAAATAACTTTTGTATTTGTTTTCTTGTTTTTTTCTAGTTTATTAAAAGATAGAATGATTTTTTTCTGTATAAATCTACTGATAGCTAGGTATCTTATGTCTAAAATGTTTTTTAATATGATTTTCATGGTAGAGATAAGAAAGAGCAGAAGAGAATGAAGAAGATAAAGGTGAGTGGAGTGAGGAAAATGTATCTTTTACATAGTCTTACATATTTTAGCTTCTTGTTTATTGCTATGATATTATATGAGGATATATTTGCTAATTTCAACTGTGTTTGAGTTCTGTTACTTTATCCTCCTAATCTTTTTAAATTATGGATTATTTTAATACAATGCTTCATTCTGTGTTTGTTAGCATACACTTCTTTTTTTATTAGATATTTTCTTTATTTACATGTAAATTTCTCCATTCCTAGTTTCCCCTCCAAAAAACAAAGAAACAAACAAAAACAACAAAAACAAACCCCTGTTGCCTCCCCCTTCCCCATGCCTGCCACCCCACCCTCTCCCACTTTCTGGCCTTGGCATTCCCCTACACTGGGGCACAGAACCTTCACAGGGCTGAGCTCTTCTCCTCCTATTGATGATCAAATTGCAATCCTCTACTATACACATGCTGCCAGAACAATCAGACTCCTCTGTGCAGTCCTTGGTTGGTGGTTAGCATACACTTCTTGTTTAATTTTTTTCCAATCTGTCTCTTTCTCTGTGAAATGTGGTCACTTTCCTTACTCCTGTTCAATCAGAGTGTTCACCCTCAATATTTGTACTTTAATATAAATGGAAAACAGCTTTCAATGAAATAAATGTAAATAATACTACACACAGAGAAATGCTGATGTGTTAGTCCTTCATCAAATATCAATTTATCTGCCTGGTGACATTTTCCTTATGAGGTATTAAACAATTTCTAAGACAGGTACCAAAATAATATATAATAATAACTTCTAGATGCATATAAGAGTCATTTATTTATTTTTATTCAATATACTCATTGCACCCCTTTATGGGTCAATAACTTTGAGGTTAGCGAAACAAATGGCTTATACCACATTTGGTGCTTTGAAATGCATGCATACCAAGAGCCAGATCCCTACTACTGACAACCTGTGGTTAAAACAGTAGAATAATTATTTCATGCAAACTGTCAAGACACAAGTAACAGTTAAATCTTAGTGACAAATTAGCCTATAGCAAAGGAGAAATGAGCAAATGTTAGTTGGAG
Source organism: Mastomys coucha (assembly GCF_008632895.1). Classification (NCBI taxonomy): domain Eukaryota; kingdom Metazoa; phylum Chordata; class Mammalia; order Rodentia; family Muridae; genus Mastomys; species Mastomys coucha. The sequence continues at coordinate 474,996 of NW_022196900.1, read as the reverse complement.
AGTGATCATTCTTACCATGTTTTACACTAACATTACCGAGGTGTGATTACAATTATTAGGTTTTATGAGTTAATGCTGTTTGACAAAGATCCCTTAAGTGTATAAGATGCATGTATTTATTTTGCTAAAGGGAAAAGCACAATGCCTTTCTGTGGGTCTCTCTATCTGTTCCATCTGTTGCTAGAGAAAGCCTCTCTGAGGATGATTGGACAAGGCAGGCATCTATGACTATAGCAGAATGTCACTAGGAATCTCTTTTATTGTTTTTTTATTTTGGTTTGTTTGCTTACTTGTTTTCCACTCCACTCGTGTTTGGTTCTATCTTAGGTCTTGGAGCTTTCCAGGCTCTTGTTCCTTGCAATTCAGGCAGTGTAAGGCATATGCTCACTCTGGAAGTATGGAACTCAAGTTAAACCAAACATTGCTTGGCCACACCTACAAGTTTTCTGCCATTATTACCACATCTTACAGCTGGGACTGATTGTGATAAATGGATACTCAATATCGACACACAGTGCTACATATGTGTAGATGACTCAAACCAAAAAAAAAAAAAAAAAAAAAAAAAAAAAAAAAAAAAAAAAAAAAAAAAAAAAAAAAAAAGAAAGAAAAGAAAAGGAAACAGATAATGAAGTGAAGTAATTGAGTGGCTTAGAAAGATGTGGTTAAGAACCTTGTTCTTGAGAGGACTGGGTTCTGTTGGGTCATTATTACAACAAACCATACCCTCAGTTCCAGGGGATCTAATGACCTCTTCGGTCTTTTGTGAGCACTGCATTAATATATGTGTGTATATATATATGTGTATGTGTATATATATACATATATATATGTATATATACACATATATATATGTATATATATGGAAATGCTCATAAACATGAAATAAAATAAATCTAATAAGTAAATAAGCAAGCCATTAATCAATAGCAGTGAGAATATTAGATGAACCAGAGTTTGAAAGAGTACACTGATGCTGTCATTGCTTATCTGGTTATTTTCTGCCAGTATATTTCCTACTCTAGATTCCTTTGCACATAACTACATACTTTTTATACTTAAAATTATTTTATTGCATTTATGGATGTTTTAATTGAGACATAACGTGAACATATTTATGATATATGATGTTTTACTTTTCATGCATGCATAATAACATCATATTATAAAATTTTAAACAGAAATCAAATTCTGAATACATTCACCATAAAATGCAAATAAGACTTGAAGGTATTCTAATCACTCTGAGTTTTCTATCTCTACTACTTTTAATGATATTGAATTTTCCTTATCTTCTATCCTCGATATATTCATCCTTAAGTTCAAAATCATGTCTACCTAATTTACTAATCAAAAATGTAAGATTTCCTGAAATTTAAAAATCACAGTAATTACAAAATTGACAAAGAAGAAGCAGATATGTATATGAAGATGGTGACATGGAGAAATTAAACAACGCCCTGGATGAAAGACTGGCAAGAAGTAGAACATTGACTTGTTCCTATAGAGTAGCATTTTGCTACTTGACATACATATATTTATCTTTTTATCATAATTATTTTATTTTTAATCTATTACTGTTATACCAAAGGCAGGGGTCTGGTCTGCAGCCTGGGACTCTCTCTCTCCCCAGGTGTTGACTTGTTGCTGCACAGTACCTTAGTTAAAAAGGAGGCAATGTATAAATGAGTTATTTTATTGTAGGAAGGAGAAAATATGCTGGTTAAGTAAAGGGAAGGAAAGGAGAGGAAGAAGAGAGAGAGAAAAGAGAGAGGAGGAAAGCAAGAGAAGAGAACAAAGAGCAGAGAGGAGAAAGAGAGAGGAAGAGAGGCAGAGTGAGAGGAAGAGGAAGAGGAAGAAAGCAAGAGAGAGGAACAAAGTACAAGAGAGGGTAAGAGTAAGAGAATGAGAGAGCAAGAGAGTGAAGAGGGGGCAAATAGCCCCTTATATTGCATGGCGTGTAGCATGCCTGGCTTGTGGTCAGATGACTGGGTATAAGGTCTAGCTAGAATGCTGGGAGCTTGAGGCATAGTCTGCCTGATAGAGCACACATCTCCTGCAGGGGCAGCTGTGAGGGGTTTGGGCTGAAATCTGAGCCATCATCTCAGGAGCTGTCACTGAACGTCTACTGTCCCTTGTAAACAACTTTATTCTGCTCATTGGGTCTCTGGGGTTCTGAGGTGGCAGCTCTACTGGATTCCAGCTGTCATAACAGCCCTCTGCCCCACATATTACCATACATTTCTTAAACACATTCTGTAATCTATTTATAACATCATTCCCAAGGAGGTAGTGAACAAGTTCTACAACCATAATTAGGGATGCTATGATTGACCAAATTATGGATATCATTAAAGTTCCCTTGGTGAACCAAGTAGTTTTATTGGAGTTAGTTGGGAAATATGTGAGGAGTAAGTTATAGGAGCAGAAATGTCTCATACACAGCTATGTCACTAAAGCCTATCACAACATGAGCAACAGCTAGAAAAGCTGGAAACCTGATGCACACTGTACAAACTACAGGTCCTTCAATAGGCTGGAGAGTTGGTCTGAGTTCCCAAACAGTCTGACTGGTCTTTGCTTTTTACAATCATTTTATCTGGTTCCTATTTCTTCCTGGAAGCTCAGATGGCTAAGCGTGCTTTTAGGAATCTTCAGTGCTTATATATGCTCAGAGAGAATGGGGCCTAGAAAATCTGGTTGGTTCCAGATACTTCCTGTATTGTTTAGAGTTGGTTTTTTCTAAGCTTCCACCCAGTATGGAACGTTTTACCTTCTCTTAGAACATCCTTTAATTTCACTTTCTTGTGTATACTATTTCTATACTATCCTATTATCTTAACGTCTTATGTACATCCTAATGAACTCACTTCAAAAAATGGAGGTTACATTTCTGAGGAACTGTGATACAATTTTTAAGTTCTACTTCTTGCTGGTCTTTCATACAGGGAGATGTGTAATTTCTCCCACATAATGCATGCCAAGTTACCATCCTCAAATACATATCAGCTTCTACATTCATCTTCTATCTTGGGTAAATAAATTTAAAAGTAAAAAGTAAAAATAATTCTCATCCAACAATTTAGGAAATTCGAAATAACCTATCCTTTATCATCCTCAAATAAGAAAAATAGCAAAAACTGTCGTGGAGTCCACCTGAATATAAGTTCAAAATAACTCAAACACCAAGTCAATGCAAATGAGAAACATTTATTGCAATCAAGCCACTACTGATCAATTAAGGCCACAGAACAGACTGACTTGAGAGCTGAACTACAATCATGAAGAGAAATTTACATAGAATATTTAAAGGATGAGAACACAAAGCAAGGGGTAGTGAGGCAGTTGTAGCATTGTCCAATCATGTTTTGCCATCAGGGTTTCAGCAAGGGAGTTTTCACCAATCTAGTTTGCCAAGGATCAGCCTGGGCTTGGGGAGGTTTTCTGAGGAAAGGAATGTTCAAGAGCAGCAAGTAGAATAGAAAGACAAAGTCAAATTATGTATCTAAACTTATTGTCTACATTCTGATCAAGAATGCTTCCTAAACATATCTCTCTCTCTCTCTCTCTCTCTCTCTCTCTCTCTTACAATTCTAAATATTCTCTGGATAGTTCATCTCTTACAGATTAAACACCTAGTATTTATTTACATATCAGTTTAGTAATTTACTCCATGTTCCCTTTGGATTATTCCATGAATCAACATTCCATGACCCCAGCTCCTTGATTTTAAAAAGAGACAGCAAAGCACATTTTTTTAAAGAAACATTGCAAACAAATTTAGAGATCTATCTGTCTTTGTAACCAAAGACATTAAGCTAGCTGGGTGGGATCTCACTCTGAGATTGCCACTCCTATCACAGCTTGGCCTAACTTTGCTTTGTCCCAGGCTGACCTTGAACTCAGGAGTCTGCCTGCCTTTGTATCTGCCTGCCTTTGCAACTTTCTGAGAAGCTGGCTCATAATACATCTTCCTCTGTTCTTTTAGGTTCCTGAAGCCCTCATATAATTTTTATTGCATCCTTATATTTTACATAGTAGAGAAATTTTGTATTTTTGAACTCATATTTTCATAGTTCCTTCTGACAGCCTTAAGGACTGTCTTAAATGTCACAGTGTTTATTATTTTGCTGAGACATTATTAGCCACACCTTCACCTAGGTGACTCATGCTGTTTCTGATTTTCATGGAGTCATTAATCTTGGCAGAGAGGACATTTTTCAAAGGAGGAACTTGAAAACATATATATGATTATACAAAGATATCTACAGCATCCATCAACACTAGTGGAGTCTGATGCCCTGCTGGCTCTGTTCCACGTGGGGGAACCATATCCCATTGTCCCATTGTCAAGGAACATGGCCATTGTCACATTGGTTGCACAGCCAACCCAGACTTGACACAGCTATTAGGAAGAAGTTCCTGGGCCCAAGAACATGAACTTAGATTGACCCTTTCAGCAAGATGGAGAAGTTACCTTTGATATATCTGCACTCAGTCAACTGTTTCCTTATAATAAAAGCTGTTTAGCTATTGAGAAGTCCCTAGCTCCCTTAGGGCCTGAAACTTTGAATTTAGTATGAATTTAATAGCTCCATGATTAAATGGAGGCTGAAAACATATTCAGCAAAAAGCTATGTATAACATTGAATGATTTTAGTTTGTTTCATATTATTTCCTGAGAGTAGCACACTGAATTAAAATTTCAAGATCAATAAAACACCAGAATTATGTTTTATAATTGGTATCAAGTAAAACAAACAAATTATTGACAACTATGTCAAACTACTTAATAGCCACAAACATATTGTGATCCTGTAATTTTCTTGTTCAAATATATAGTAGCCACATTCTGTAGTTAATGAGACAGCCAAACCCTTTTCTTTATATTTTCTGCAGTGAAGAAACAGTAGATTTATTTGAGAAATTTATTAAATAAAATGTTATTTATGCTATTAATTTATTAAATGTTTTCTTTAATTACATTTAAAATGTTCTCCCCTTTCCTGGTTTTCCCTCCGAAATACCCCCATTCTCTTCCCCCTCCCCCTACTCACCAACCCACCCTCTCCTGGCTTCCTGGCCCTGGCATTCACCAACAATGAGGCATAGAGCCTTCACAGGACTGAGGGCCTCTCCTCCCTAATGCATCGGTTTCAAATATTTTTCTGACAGCTAACAAATATATATAGGAAAATTATATTTTTCATTTAATTATTTCAAGGTTACTGAGGAATGAAAATTATTCTTTTTCAACAAGTATGTTACATTAGCCAATAATCACAGGAAGGCAGAGCTTTTGTCTTTGTAAATTGTCCAGATCTAAAGTTAGTACTGTCCATATTGACTCATGATTCTGCTTTTGTTATTCATTCTTGACTGAGTACTGCTGAAGTACCACTGCTGAAGTAGAGCAGAAAAATGAAAATAGTAACAATATAATGAACTTCCCTAAATCTAAATCTGCTTACACTGACTCTTTTTGATCAAGTAATTATGGTACCAACAAGATAGTGTAGTATGATTATTGATATCTGAAGTTTAACATAAAATAAATTGGAAAATTAGAAAGAGGTCACTTCAAGTCTCTTGACCAATTCAATTAATAAATCAGTGTTTGATCTATGAGACAACCTAAACCCTACTAATGTCCTTCTGGAAGTTGATTATAGAGTACACATCTTTCACTCCCTAATCAATTAATCTAGCCACTGGACTAGCTCTAAGCCTGTATGAGATTCTGTCTTAAAATAAAAAATCTGAAGATTTTTGTCCTGTACACATGTGAATGTACATGAGCACACAAATGTACACACACACACACACACACAACACTATATAAACATAAGTACATACACAAAGTATATGCAGAAGCTTATTATGCTAGTGCCAAATCTATTCTTTCAGAACAACGTTTAGCACATGCTGAAAAGTCTTCTTTCTGTAAGTTAAACTTGACTTCAGGAGCTCAACTATTTATCTTCAGAAATATCACAGAGAAGTATATTTAGTTGGTTCTCTTTGTTGAAGAGTGTTTTTAGGCATAAAGAAAAGATATTGATCCAGTTTCTGGAATAACAAAGAATCTCAATGTAGACAGATGTACTTGGAAGATCACATAAGATTCTAAAACGAGCTCTAAAGTTTGGCAATTTTAGATCATTATTTCATGAAATAATACTCTATGATTATAATTCTTACTCATATATTAGATTAAATAATGCTAAGTAAATAGTACCAAATTTATCTTTTTGATTGTACCTTTTAGAACTTAATTCTCTCCACATAAAATGAAGTATTATATTGAAAGCATAATCATAGCACGTTGACTATGTGATTATATGTATTACTACCTATTTTTAGTTTAAAAACACTTCCAATATATACTTGTCTCATTTTGAATAAGTAAATTCAAGATTTTCTATTAATTGTATATATACTTAATATTGTTACCACTGTATATTTTGTCTGTCCTGATGTAAATGTAGACATACTATATGATAGTATAGTGTAAAAAATTTGTTAATGATCAATATTCTCATATTTCTAGTCCATTAATATTTCATTCTAACATCATTTTGAGTGAGATTGAAGAGTTTTTACAACTTGTAGCTTCTGGGGCATGTGACTTGTCTCTGATTTTCTTTTTCATATAATGATAAAATATGAAAATTCTGGAGAGGGAGTTTAGGAATCAATTTTACTTCCTGCTTCATTCCAATTACCCATGCCTATTGTAATATTCTACTATAGTTTTGAGGATTTATGTTTCTGGCTTGTTCCCTCAATTCAGATTATCATTACACCTTCCAAGCATCTTTGAAGCCTCTTGATTTATAGATACATTACATGTATGATATGTATTTTTGGTCAGGATTTCTAAGGGATGACAAAATTCTGGCTATCCTTTCTTCCCTCTGTCTTCCTGACCCACTCCCCTTCTTTCTTTCTGATCCTACTGGAATATTTTGATGGGCAGTTGAGAAGACCAGAATGTTAAGTAAGATATAGATAGTGAAGTCCTAGGATGTGAGATTTCAGAGAGGAATAAGAACTCTCTGGAAGAGCTTTAGGTTATATATTGTCAAACAATCTCCTTGAATTTGGCCTAAAATTAGTATGAAACTGAGTTTAAATGTAATGAACTAATGTATTATGGAGCATAAATTTCTAGGTAATGCAGCATTCAGTCTGCATCATAGGTATTAGTCATCACACTTACTCAGCTCTACAGTAAAAGAGGACAACATATGAGACAGAAAGACATAAAATAAATGGATAGTTTTAAATATAAAGAGTTCAAAGAAGTTTATATTTGCAGCTAAATGAGTGATCCAGTAGAAACATGTCTCAAAGTTTTACATTATGACATATTACCTGTTAAATCTCAGCTTTCTGAATGTCAGTGAAAGATGTCCAGCTCCTTCAAATACATGTCTTCTCTGGCATCACACCCGAATGACGTCCTATGCTATAATCTTAAATGAATCCTTACTTTGCTTACGCTGCTTCTGTCATGATACTTACCATACCAATAGGAATCACAACTAATTAGTTCTGATTGATTATTTGAACGGAAAGGACAAAGTACTATAATTTGTGAGTTTTCATAGATAAACTATTTGATGTCATCTGCTATTGTCTTTAAATTATCTATGTAGGTTTTCTCAGTAATTGCCAAATTTTCTTAACAGAATGATAGATTTTAGGTAAGATCTCATGATCTTTGGGTTAATGTAAAATATCAAATATCATCTTCATTCATGTCAAAATGAGATGAATATTTATTAGCCAAAAATGGCAAATAATATGTTATAAAGCAGTAATAAAAACAAACTTTCCTGCTTCAATATCCATTTCTTCGAAAATTTTGCTAAGAGCTCTTGTAAATATTTAAAAAATAATTTTTTCATTAATCTTATAATTTATTCACTTTACATCTCAATATCCAAAACCACTCTTCCTAGTAATCCCCTACACAGCTCCTTTCCTTCCCCCTCCCTTTCTTCTCTGAAGAGGGAAGACACCCTGACTATCACTCCCTCATGGCACATCAAGTCACTGAGTACTAGGTGCATCCGTTAACATTGAGGCCAGGCAAGACAGCCCAGTTATGTGAACTGGTTTCACAGGTGGACAACAGATTCAAAAGTAGCCTCTCCTAATAGATAACGAGCTGAGCTGTTTGAGCTGCATCAAAATGTAGAGGCTCTGTTTTTTCTAAATTAATAACTTCCTGGTGTAATTTTAGTAAGTCCAAAGGTAAATTTGCATGATTCCAAACACCTTGCAAATAGGATTGTACATCCTCCCAACTCTATATAGTATCACTAAAAAGTTTTGGTGTTTCACAAATCCATTGATAATTAGGATGACATCTAAATCTAGTTTGAATTTTTTTTTTTAAAATACATGTGCTCCTACATTTTCCTTTTCTTAGGACAGTTGCAGGGTTGGTTTCCTTCTTGGCCTATACTACTACAATGTAGCATCACAGTTGTCACATTTAGTATAGTATTGCTCCTCTGTTTACTACTGCCATGTATCCTTTGGAACACATCATAGTTTTTACCTGTGAAGAGTCAGATACATGGCCTCCATCTTAAAACATCCTTCTCTCCAGTTTGACTGAATATGACCAATGATGGATAAGAGTGTTCTAGAGCGCCTATCAACTGAAGACAGCACATACGTCAATGCTATGTATGCTTCCAAGACAACTAAGAAGGAGCAATACAGACACCAACCTAAGACAGATATATTCATTTCCATAGTAGTTGTACAAGTTTGAACTTCTACCAGGAACCCAGGACTGTTTCTCTTGCTTCACATCCTCTATAGCAAGTGCTATCACTCAAGTTTTATCTTAGCCAACTGATAGGTAGAAGATAAGACAGAATCTCAGAGCCATTTTGGTTTACCTTTCCCTGTTCACTAAGGATGTTGAACATTTTTTATGTGTTTTCAGCCACTAGAGAATCCTTTGTTGACATGCAGACCTCCGGTTATACTACCTTTTTTTGACCATGTTCTTCCTTTTTCAGTTGTATATCTTTTTGCTGTTTTTTGTCAAAAACAATCTGTATATAGTTGAATGGGTTTATTTCTGCATCATTGATTCAATTTCATTGATCAATCTGTCTGTTTCTATACCGATATCATGCAGTTTTTATTTTTATTACTCTGTAAGATACGTTGAAATCAGAGATAATGATATCTCCAGAATTTCTTTTGTTATATAGATTTTTTTTAATATTCTGGTTCTTTTTGTTTTTCCATGTGAAGTTGATAATTGTTCTTTCAAGATCTGTAAAGAATTTTGTCGGCATTTTGATGGAGATTGCATTGAATCTCTAAATTGCTTTTTGTAAGATGACCATTTTCCCTATGTTAATTGTTCTAATTTATGATGATGGGAGTTCTTGCCATCTGCTGTTATCTTCTTCATTTTTTTCTTCAGAATATTGAAGTTCTTGTCATACAAGACTTTCACTAGCCTGATTAGAATTATAAAGTTATTTTATCTTATTTGTAGCTATTGTAGAGGGTCTTGTCTCCCTAACTTCTTTCTTAGCCTGTTTACTATTTGTAAAAATGAGGGCTACTGATTTCTTTGAGGTAATTTTGTATCCAGCCTTTGTGCTGAAGGAGTTTGATAGCTGCAGGAGTTATCTGCTAGGATACTTGTGGTCGCTTATGTATACTATTGTATTACCTGTAAACACTGCTACTTTGACTTCCTTTGTATCCCCTTCATCTTCTTTAGTTGTCCTATTGCTCTCCCTAAAACTTAAGCTACTATATTGAAGATAGTGAATTATAAAACTACAAACATCATAGCAAAACAAATATTTAATCCTCATTATAATTTTTTGAGTCCAGAATTGTTCATAGAATTGGAGCTTTTTATCTCATAGAGCTGATTTCACCTATATGGTATGTGTAAATATAGGAATATGAGACTTTATAATGGTAAAACCTAGTCCTGATCCAGTTTTATGCCTGATTTAAAAAAGTGATTAACCCCCAAATAATGATGTCTGGCAATGAATAAATAGTAAATAAATAAATAATAGATCTTGTACATATGAAAAGCAAATATGTATATAATATTTGTTAATATATCTTAAAATGAGACGCCATTATATACTAAATATTCTCAAACATGAGAAAGAACACAAATACGATTTAGAGTTTAACATTCATCTTCAAAAGCAGATTCATTTTTTAGTTGTGACTTTGAATGTACTTATGAATATATTCATCTGTACCTTAATAGAGTAGATAATCATCATTCATTAATTACATCTCTGTTCAATGGAAAGTACTGAAATTTATATTTTTGCAGTACTGATTCTGTCTCTGTGTTCACCAACATGGAAACTCAATGGGACTGACTATACTTGTTAAAAGAACATATATTCGAGAAAACAAGATCTCATCACCAATTTCCTGGCCTTCTGACTCAGTCTTTCTGCCCCTTTTCACTTGATGTTCTCTGACCCCTAGGAGCAGGAATTGTGTTGTAGATGTATCTATTTTGTATGGATGCATCCAAAAGGTCCATTGATCTTTTGTTCTTCATGTTTTGACCAGATGTTTTCTTGTTTTCTGTGATTCTCTCTCTC
>NW_022196900.1:457249-464358 GCF_008632895.1 Mastomys coucha | reverse complement strand
CTCTCTCTCTCTCTCTCTCTCTCTCTCTCTCTGATTTATGTAGAAGAGAAGCTTCTTTGATATGTTTTTAGAGCTACTTATCTGTGAGTAGAAAGCTAGTATTTCAAATGTAGTTAGGAATAATGCTGGCTTTGTAAATTGGCAGTAGATGGCCATGTTCAAAGCTCTCACTAACTCTGAAAAGTTAGTATTGTGGTTTGAATATTTTTGGCCTACAGGGAGTGGCCTTTTTGGAGAAAGTGTATCACTATAAGGGTGGTCTTGAAGCTTCACCTAGTGTATAAGGGACTGTTTTCTCCTGGCTACAGTCAGATCAAGATGTAGAACTCTCAGCTTCCCCGGTGCCATGCCTGTATGGAAACTTCCATACTCCTACCTTGAGGATAGTAGAATGACCTCTGAATCTATAAGCCAACTCCAATCAAATGTCCTTTATAAAATTACCTTGGTCATGATGTCTTTTCAGAGTATTGGAAATCCTAACTAAGAAAGTTAGGTTTCCAGACCAGGCCTGATTTCTCTAATGTTAAGTGAGATTTATGTTCAATTAGAGAGTTATTAGTTACTACTAAGGTATGAGTACTCTAATATACCTTAAGGGATCTCTTGCCATGCTGTCATTGTTGTAGTTCCTACATGTAAATCTCCATAATATTGTACCCCCAAAGTATGACTATCTGAACTGGTTTTGATGAACTATAGCACCAACAGACATAATAACATAAAGTAAATCTTGTGCAGTCCCACTGCTAGACAAAGAACTACAGGCAACTAAGGGTTTCTTAAAGAGGGAAAATTTGTCACTCCCAAAAATGAGGTCCCTAATTGGTTATCCAGTTTCAAGCAGTTATCCCTCAGACTATATGAACACAAGCATCACTAAATGGATGTTGAAGGATGGTTTTGTGTGTATGTTTGTATATGTGTCTCTATATAAAGAGAAAACAATTAAAAAAACAATGAATTTAAGAGTAATGTAGCATCAGTGTTTGGAATGGTTTGGGAAGAAGAAAGAACAGAAGGGAAACAATGTATTTACATTTTAATTGTAAAAATAAAAAAGATTACAAAAGATTATTCATTTTTCATATCATTAGTTGCTCAAATATAGTATTTAACAAAATAAATAAAAGAACAATCTTATGAGAAATGTTAGTTTTTAGTGTTGATCTAATAATTCTCTAGAAAACAATGTATTTGGAAAGTATTTTTTCAGTGTTATCAGTATTGAAACTCAGGCCCCCCCCATGCTAATTACATGCTGTGCAAATGAGCTACACACTCCTATACAACTCAATACTTAGTAAAATAATTAATTAATTAAAATTAAATTACTTCAAATACATGGTTGAAAATATGAAATAAATACATACTTCTTGAAATAGAATAAACCAAATTTACTTAAGTTAAGATTATATGTCTAAGGAGTAAAATGAGAAGTTAAAATTCAGTACTTCCCTCTGACAGAGATAGACTGAGATATTATAATCTATGTTCTTAGAAAATATACACAAGCTTCTGGTCAGAAATAAACTGTCATTCTGAAACTGGTAACTTTCAACATCATCTGACTTGAAAGTCTATAGATAGGAATAAGCATTAGTAAATATCTCTGTTATGTTTCCTGGCTTAAAGACAGAGTTTAAATTCAAATTAGAAGATTCAGGAGGCTGTCCATATCCTAAGATAGCTATTTGGCAGATACCCATTTTGTTAAAATTTACTGATACTCTCAGTGATATATTCAAGGGGGAAGAGTAGATCACCATTGAGGCTCTAAATAATAAAAACTACAATTTTTGCATTTTGCTGCATTTCCTTTAAGAACTTCCTGAAGTGGTTGTTGAACCCAGAAAATATTCTGCATTAACATAATAATTAGCATTTTAGGGTTTTTGTCTTATGTTTCTTTGTCTGTTTTTTGTTTTTCCGACAGTTGTGGGTAAACAGATGTGATAAAAAGCAGAGGGATTTATTTTGAGATTAGTTCCATTTAGTGAGAAAGTAGCAGCACGTGAGTAACTAATATTTGTACATATTTTTGGTAACCCTAATGAGATTTCTTAGTTTTAGCTTGTAACATTGTAAGGTTGCTACGTGGATTCTTCAACTACAATGCTAAACACAAAAACCAGTACCTTTAGTATGGCTAACTGTTTTGCCAACAATGTCCTCCAAAATGCCCTCATGACTGATCTTCACTCATTTAAACCATAGCTGAAGAATACCTCTCCCCCTTTTTATAAAAACCCAAGAATAAGTCTCTAATAACGATGCTGAATTATATGTGTAGACTATAATTAGCTGGAGGATTTTTCAGAATGCTGCTGCTGATACTTCATCTTGGCTAATTAATTTAAAATGTCCTAGGAGAAGGAAGACATCTGCTTTTCTAAGAATCATCTTAGGAATTAATATGTGCTTCTAGCTAATATGTAATCTTATGATGCTTACTTACCATCCTGTCTGAAACAGTAAAAGAGTGTGAAAAAATACAAATGTGACTGGCTGCATGGAAGAGGAAAAAAAAGAGTTTAAGCATATACTTCTTCCATATTTATATTTGTAATAACTGCAAAATTATACAACAGAGAATTCCTCTAACCCAGTGATTACAATAATTTAAAGAAAAATAAAGATTCAAATCAACACACTAGACAACATTAAAATATGCAGAAGGCTCCCTTTAAAAACTTTATAGGGTTCAGGTTACTGGTAATTTATAATGAAACTATTTATGATTAAGGAAATGATTATTGTGTCTCACTATTGTGTCTCACAACCATCTGTAATGGGATCTGATGCCCTCTTCTGGTGTATCTGAAGACAGCTACAATGTACTCATATAAAAAAATACATAAATCTTTCAGGTGGATTTCTGAGTTAGAGGCCAGCCTGGTCTACAGAGTGAGTTCCAGGACAGCCAGGGCTACACAGAGACACCCTGTCTCAAAAAACCAAAAAAAAAAAAAGATTATTATCACAGAAAGAAAAGACACATCACTGTTAATCATGACTTACCTTCTTTCAAAATGGGAAAAAAAATCTTTCTCTGCAGACATTAAGTGACACAGTGCAGGGGAAAAGTGATCTTGGAACAGGAATTTTCCAGTTACTGAAGACATTCAGTATTTGATAAACTGCACATTCGGCAATCACTGGACACAATTTTGCTTTTTACCTGGGCAGTCTTCATTATTAAGATCCAATAGATAGAGAACAGGGAGTATTATAGAAGACAAAGCAAGTTCTACATTTAAAAGCATCATCCTCTGCATTGAAGTTGTTTGATATATCATAAAACAAGATCTGAAATAGTCCAAGTGTTCCCAAAATACATGACATTGTCCACTAATATAGGTCAAGAATATAGTAATAAAAATAGTAATCCCTTAGTACCTTAGACTATATAAGACATTCAATTATTAATAACATGTAACAGAAAAATGGAATCTCAATCAAAATCAGAAAATGGTAAGACAGATATAGTTTTGAATTTTATTATACAATAAATAATTAAAACCTAAAACTGTCATACACATTTCATTTATATCTCATATAGCAGTTTAAAGTTCTATGAAAATATGTGTTCATTTTACAACTTACATCAGTGACTAATATTTGGGCTTTAATAACTGAGTAAAATAGAAATAGAAAATAGAAATAGTAAAATAGAAAAGCAAACATCATGATTTAAAATTTCTTCCTCTCTAGATTGGTAGTATGGCCGAACTATCTAAAATTTTGCTCACTGCAATCCTCTGATCTATGAATATATTCTGTGTTATTCTTCATGTATCCTAGCACTATTTGCCTAGTACTGGTTACTCTCTGGATTTCTTCGCTTAAGATTTCTTGGCATACAGCAGCCAGTAATCTCAGTCAGGTTTCACAGCTAGGGATATCCAATATTATTAGGCTATTTCCCAAATATTTCCTAGGGTGTCTTTCTCTAATATACATAAATCACTTCGTTTCTCCAATTCAAGAATGTACACTATAATTGCATTAGCAAATTACCACCCTCGAGGTGGTTCATGGGTTCATTATAATTGTGGTTCTGTCTATCTGTTCAAACACCTGGCTACTGCCTACCTTGTAGTCTTTAAAGTCAAATAGTGATATGATTCTGTAATTCTAAGTTTAAATCATTCATATCATGTCTTCTATTTTTTACTTTCTATAATTTGATCAACTTTTAAGAAACTAAATTGATTCTTTGAACTTTACAGTCTAAATTGATGAACTGAAAACTATATTCCAATAGATTTAAAAGTGTTAAAGTACTTGTAAAGGTAGCATTTAACAAATTCTTACAGGGAAATTTTGTTATTGATAAGAGAATGTTGTAAGAAACATGGCCATTCATCAACATTCAGTGGGTATGAAACAGAAAACAACCTAGAATTCAGTGTTTCAGCAAGACATGCTTTCTAAACCAAACTTAAGAATGCATGTCTCAAAGGAAAGGACCTTAGATGAAATGCCCTATAGTGGGGAGAGAGAACTTGTAGAGTCCACTAGGGTTGCCATCCCAAAGTCAAAATCTCTGACCCAATTTGTCCCTGTCTGAAAGAACTGCAGGGACAAAAATGAAGAAAAGTTTGAAGGAAAGGAGGTCCAGTGACAGGCCCAAATTGGGATCCAGCTCAAGAGGAGGCCCAAAGGCCTGACACTATTACTAATGCTATGATGTGCTTACAAACAGGAGCTTAGCATGACTGCCCTCTAAGAGGCACGACAAGCAACTGAAAGAGTCAGAGGCAGATATTTATACCCAACTAATGGACAGAAGCTGGGACCCCTCTGGTTGAGTTAGAGAAAAGCTGGTAGAAGGTGAGGAGTAGGAAGGCCATAGGAAGTCCAGCAGTCTCATCTATCCTGGATCCCTGAGATCTCTCAAACATTGAGCTACAAAACAGGCAGCATACACCAGCTGATATGAGGCCCCTGACACATATACAGCAGAGGACTGCCTGGTCTGGTCTCAGGGAGAGAAGATGCACCTAACCCTCAAGAAACTTGAGGCCCCAAGGAGTGGAGAGTTCTGGTGTGGTGGGGGCAGTGGGGTGGCATATTCTTGGAGACTGGGTGGAGGCGGATAGGTATGGGATGAGGAACAGTCAGAGGATGGGTCAGGAGAGGGATAAAGAGAAAAGACTGGACTGTAAAAAGAGATTAAAAAATTAGAAAAAAGAATGCATGTGAGCAACTTTTCAGTAGTTCATTTCTCTATCAACATCCTGAGAAGTAATTGCTGATAATACACAAAAGGTCCAGTCACAATATACTTACTATTTTTAAAATTGACTAGATTTTATAAACTAGAAGAATAGAAGGTGTGTGTGTGTATGTGTGTGTGTATGTGTGTGTGTGTGTGTGTGTGTCCTGGAATAAAAATGTCAGGAATAACATCTGAGGAGGCAGGAAATGCAAGAGCCACAGTACTCTTTACTAAAGTCTACAAATACCCACGTGTCCTCCAGAAAGATGCCTGTCATTTGATTCCCCTTCATAATAATTCTAAAACATTGGGTCTCTATGCCACGTGTGCTTATGGAGCTGTAATATACAGCACAGGAAATGGAAAAATAAACACAGTTTTATTAAAAATCTTGTGCATTTTCTACTCATACATTTTTAAAGCATCACTTCACTGCCTATGGGAAGCAGGAAGAATAAAGAGGAGAATGAAATGTGTTTTATTTTTGACATGCTGGTTTTACAAAAGTCCTAGGGCCTGGAGAGCAAAGCCCCATGTAAGCAACCGTGGGGGAAAACCTGCGGAATCCGTTAATTGTTCTGGGAGCTACAGCTTGGTTGAGGCAAAGCAGCTGAAATTGTCCTGCCCAGGCTCAGTTCAGCATTGAATGTTGAGAATCAAGGACATTACTTACTTCTCAAGTTGATTCTTGGAGCTACTACAGAGAAACAGGAATAATCTTAACATTTAGAAATAGTCATAGTTTAAAGAATATAGAGCTCGTGGGTCTTTTCAATATCTAAAAATGTATATAACCTTTATAGATTATGTTCAGAAGCTTGTAATGAAATCAACTCTAACTGAAGCTGATTTTCATCTTAAACCGACTGTATAGTCTAATGTTAAAAAAAAAAAGTGGTATTTTACATTTAATTCCAAGTAGGGTTTAAGAATTCTCTTTTCTCTGTACTTCTTTTTTTATCCCTTTTCTTTCCCATCCCATTGGTGGTTCTCATTTTCTGGTATTCCAGCCCTGCCTTCTGCATGCTTGTATCCCAAGGAGCAGTACTTGTACGACTTAGCACTAAGAGACAGAACAAAGAAAAAGTTTATACATCCTCACTGTTTCTATTGTATTGTGACACACATTTGGTGAGTTTCTTTGTTGGATTATGGTGAGTGTGTTAAGTGAGGTGTTATGGTGCATGCTTGTAATTGCAGCGCTCATCAATACTCTTCTCTTTTTACTTCCCATTACTGCTATACACGACAGTGTTTATTTTCCATAACAGGTAATGCTACTTTTCTTTTCCAAAATACTTTGTTTCTTTGTTATGCCTCTAAGATATCTATTCTGATCTTTGGAAAACTGTATACAAAATCCTTCCTTCTCTATTTGATGCTATAAAAACATGCCAAACAGCATATCACAAATGAATTTTGTGATGATGCTTCTTTTTATTCAACTATTTGTGTATATGTGAGGAGTTCACTTGTGTGGAGGAAACATGCATGTAGAGGTCAGAGACTCCTCAGGAGTCACTGATGTTGCTTTTCTTGATTCAGTCACACAATTTGCCTGCAAACTAGGCCAGAATGCTCCAAGTGGTCCCCAGGTTTCTATATATCTCTGATTTCCTATCCCTGGGAATTAAGTGTGGATGTCCCCACACTAGCTTTTTTATGTATGTTATTAAAATTGATGTTTTCATGTTTGCACAGTAAGTCCATCTCCCAACCCATTTTTTAAATTGTGAAAGTATCTTTCTTGTTTTTCAGAAGTATTCTATAATTTATTTTTTGACAACACATATTCAATTTTAAACATGCAACATTGATTATAAGATAGAATTTTTGATTCAAAATTGCTTTTTGGTATATATATATATATATATATATATATATA
>NW_022196900.1:448690-457239 GCF_008632895.1 Mastomys coucha | reverse complement strand
TATATATATATATATATATATATATATATATCCATTCTCTCTCCCCTTTACCTCTGAAACGGTGCTCCCTGATCCATCCACCTACCACCACTTCACCTACTCTCAGAATTGTCCTTCCCTGGGGCATCAAGTCTCTACAGGTTTGGCCATATCCCCTTCAACTAAGGCCAGACAAGGAGGTCCTCTGCTACATATGTTCCTGGAGCCATGAACCAGCTCACTTTAGTTGATGGATTACTCTGTGGGAGCTCTGACAGGGTTTGGGTCAGTTGATTCTTTTGTTCTTTTTATGGGGTTGCCCTCTCCTTCAGATCCTTCTATCCTTTCCCCACTTATTCCACAGGGGTAATGGATCACAGTTCAATGGTTGGCTGTAATTATCTGCATATGTCTCATTCATCTGTTTGTAGAGCCTCTCAGAGGATGGTCATGCTAGGCTCCTGTCTGCAAACACAGCATGGCATCAGTGATAGTGTCAGTGTTTGGTTCCTGACCATAGGATGGATCCCAAGTTGGGCCTGTCACTGGATGACCTTTCCTTCAGTCTCTGCTGCATTGCTTTAGACAGGAACAATTATGGCTCAAAAATTTTAAAGGTAAGTGGGTAGCCCCATCTGTGCACTGGGTCAGGGGAGATGCCTATCTACTGGATGTGGCCTCTTCACATTTTATCTCCCTGCTATTGGGCATTTCAGGTAAGGTAAGCCCCACTGAGTCCTGGGAGCCTCTCACCGGTCTCTGAGAATTTCTAGAAGTTCACTGCCACCCCACCACCAATAGCTGCACATTTCTGTTCATTCTCTTGGGACTCTGGACTTCTCTCCTGTCTCCCTTTCTCCCCAGTGCCTAATTCTTCCCCCTTTTTTTTCCTTCATAGCACCTTGTGCCTTCATAAAAACATTGGAGAGATCTTATACTAGTAACTTAACAGCACACCTGAAAACTCTAGAACCAAAAGAAGCAAACATACTTAAGAGGAGTAGATGGCAGGAAATAGACAAACTAAGGGATGAAATCAAACAATTATAAACAATCAATACAAACAATCAACAAAACCAAGAGCTAATTATTTGAGAAAAATCAACAAGATAGATAAACCCTTAGCCAACAAAACTAAAGGGCACAGATACAGTATGTAAATTAACAAAATCAGAAATGAAAAGAGAGACATAACAGAAACTGAGGAAATTTAAAAAAATCATCAGATCTTACTACAAAAGCTTATACTCAACGAAACTGGAAAATCTCAACAAAATTCATGATTTTCTATACAGATACCATGTGCAGAAATTAAATCAAGATTAGGTATACTATCTAAACAGTCCCATAACTGGTAAGGAAATAGCAATTAAAAATCCCCCCCCTAAAATGCCCAGGGCCAAATGGTTTTAGTGCAGAGTTGCAGAACTCTGCCAGACTTTCAAAGAAGACCTAATATTAACATGCCCCAAACAAAATGGAAACAGAAGAGACAGTATTTAATGCATTATATAAAGCTACAGTTACTCTGATACTTAAACCACACAAAGAACAAAGAAAGAAAGAAAGTGAGTACCAATTTTTGGTTATGAATATCAATGAAAAAATTAAATAAATCTCTCGAAAACAGAATCCAAGAGCACATCAAAATCCTCATCCATTGTGATTAAGTAGGCTTTATCCCAGGGATGCGAGGTTGGGTCAATATATAAAAATACATCAATATAATTCAGTATATAATCAAATCAAAGAATCACATAATCATCTCATTAGATGCTGTAAATCTTTTGAGCGAATACTATACTCCTTCATGTTAAGTCTTAGAGAGATCAGGAATTCAAAGCCCATACTTAAACACAGTAAAAGCTATATACAGCAAACCAATAGCCAACATTAAATTGAATGGAGAGAAATTCAAAGCAAGACCATTAAGATCAGGAACAAGACAAGGCTGCCCACTCTCTCCCTATCCAGTATAGTACTCCAAGTTATAGCAAGAGCAATTGGACAACAAAAGGAGACCAAGGTGATGCAAGTTGGAAAGGAAGAAGTCAGGTATGATATGATGATATACGTAAGTGACCCTACAGGCAATACAGTTATAGTAACCCCTGCTTTAGGTTTTGGAGTCTCACATGAAAACTTAGCTGCACAACTGTTACTTGTGTGCAGAGAGGGTCTAGGTTCATCTCATGCATGCTCTCTGTTTGTTATTCCAGTCTCTGAAATCCTACAGCCCCAGATTAGTGGGTTCTATAGTTTTTTCAGTAGGGTCCTTTACCCTCTGGAATCCTTGCATCCCTCTTCCACAGATGTCCCTATACTCCACCCAAGGTTTGGCTGTGTGTCTCTGCATCAGTTTCCATCAGTTGCTCAGTGAAGCCCCTCTGGTGAGTCACAGCAGGTTCCTATGTATCCAGTATAGAAGATTACTACATCTCTTGTGGAAGCCAATGTAAGAGATTGTAGAAGATGGCAGTAAGTTTAGGTGTTTGCCTAATTGCACTCACTCTCCCAGGCCTTCCGCACATATGTAACAGTTGTGTAGCTAGGTGATGCTCCTAAAGCAGGAGCAAGAGCTGTCTCTGACTACATTGACTGCCTTTGGATCCCCTTTTCCTAACTGGGATACCTTGTCAAGCCTCAATAGATGAAAATGTGCCTAATCTTACTGCCACTTGATATTTCAAGGCTGGTGAATACTCATGGAAGGCCTCACCTTTTCTGAACGGAAGGGGAAGAGGAGTAGATGGGGGCAGGGAATGGGAGGTGAGAAAGTAGAACCTGCAAGCAGGTTGTAAAGTAAGTAAATAACAATATAAATGTAATGCAAAAATTCTTCTCTCCTGTATTCCATCTGATCATCACATTTCCCCTTCCTCCAGTCCTCTTAATCCCTAACCTCTACTTACCCTCTCCACCAATTCTACTACCCCCTGTTTATCTTCAGAAAAGAGCAGGCAACCCTAACCATAATTTGAATTTTTAAAAGAGAAGTGCTCCTTTAGCCTACTCCAAGTCTTCAACTTTTAATCAGAAATTATTTTATTATATTATTTCTGACACAGTGCTGAAATCAACTCCTGGATGATATTAACAGTATAAAGAAGTTTATTTACCAAGATAATACAATTTCACAGATTTGAAATAGTTGGAAATGCTTTCAATATGCTAATGCATAGTATAAAGTTTCAGGAAATTTTGATTAATGTTTACTTTTGTCTCCTTTGTTCCTCTGCAGGCCAAGGTAAGCTAGTAGAGAAATCTCTATTTCATCTCCAACCATTTCAGGGTTTGTTTCCTTCTGAATTTCATGAACAATTTTGTCTGAATCCCTTCATTCAAATCTCAAAGATAAAATAGGTTCGGCTTTCAGTCCTTGTTTTAAGTCCAGTCCTTTGAAAACTTTAAAATCTTTCCAGGTGCTCTTCTGAGGACCTGACCTTCAGATCAAAAGATTAAAGAAGGAAATAAAGAAGAGATGCTCTTTCTCTGCTACTTCATGAAAATAGCAGAGGCTAAAATGAGTTACCCTTCTTTTCCTTTGCTTGCACTGCTGTCCTTCTCAGTTCTGTGTTTGCCTACATAGACGGATTTATCAACATTACATATCAGTTTCTCTTTGAGAGGCATGTGTGCAATGTTAATGATGAAAACCCACCCAAAATATGGCTGTAAAAGTCACACCTGAGGGCTGTAGTGATTTGATCATGAGTTTGGAATCATATAGATAAAATGATGGTTAGGTATCAACATGTAAATTGCAAACATTTAGAATTTTGGAATTCTGATTTGTTTTAAGAAAGACAGACTAATTTCCTTTTACTTTTTTTTCCCACAGCTTATT
This sequence comes from Mastomys coucha, assembly GCF_008632895.1. NCBI lineage: Eukaryota > Metazoa > Chordata > Mammalia > Rodentia > Muridae > Mastomys > Mastomys coucha. The sequence goes on along the minus strand of NW_022196900.1, from coordinate 453,413 downwards.
CATATGACATGGGAAACATGGATATGTTGTTTGCTGAAAACCTAAAGCATAAATAGTTTTCAGTATGAGACAATATCCTAAAAGTTTTCTTCAACATCATCATCTTTATCATCTATATCATTTTTTTCAGTTTTACAATTCATAGGCTTTTTCTCTGTCTCTGTCTCTCTCTCTCAGAATATGTGTGTGTGTAAATTTGTTGTGTATTGTTACTTGTGATAATCAAAATTAATTAATTTAAATTTTACTAGATATAGAATCATTAAGAAAATCAGCTTTTGCACAGGTATGTACGGGAATGTCTAGACTGGGGTAGCCTCTAGGAATACTATGAGTGTTCATCTGGTTTAGATGAGTTTGGGAAGGAAGAACAACACAACTGTGGGAAAAAATAAAAAAGAAAGGAGAGACTCAGGGCACTAGCATCCATGATGTTTTGTTCTGTGATTGTGGATATAAAGTGATTCAAGTTGGTGGTGTCATGACTCCCAGATCTTGATAGATTTTAGCTATCAGTGAGGAAAAGTAAACCTTCCTTGAGTTGAGTTTGTTATTTTATCCTGGCAATCTCAGAAGTACCTAATATGTGTTGCTACTATCCTAGTTAGATTAACTCTACCAGCCAATGAGCCCAGGGGAGCTAAAGAAAATTCTCAGTGGTAAGCAGCATACTCTCTTGCAGATGATACATGTTCAATTCCCAGCACCCACACTAGAAGTACTGGGTGTGGGTGGCAGTCTTGTTCATTCAGTTCTTGGAGATAATTAAATATATGCATGCTAAATATTCTAATATAAAATAGCGGAGAAGGCCACATACTCTTTTCACTCACATTCTCAATCACTAACACCCCTCAGCCACAATGTTGTTGCTATGTACATTACAATATGTGGAGGCTTAGAATAGAATTGCATCTGTATATGAGGCTTCAATGAGTCAGATTGTCATGTAAAGAAATGAAGTACATTTTTCATTTCTTATTGCATATTCATGTATAGGTCGCCTTCTTAATAATGTTATATAGAGTTTTAGTGTAAGGTCAAGTATCTACAATTCTTGCCAGGGATTCTTAAATCATTTTAATTGACCACATAGTAATATATTTTGTGTGAAGTTCAAATCCACACATTTTTAGGACAGCATAATTTATAAGTGTGAGATAATTGAATAAGATATTAAATGTATCACTTAATCAAATTTGATGAAACAGTATCAGGGCAGAGCACAGTTTTCAGAGTTCTTATATGCTCATTATCCTCCAATTCAAACTATAGCCCTACCAAAAAGGAACCTGTGATTTCATTTTCACATACAGAATTCTGTGCATTTTAAAAGAATGTACAGTTTTTATTTTAATCATCTTTATATATGTGTTGTTGTGTTTTATAAAAAAGAAAATTAAGCCAGGGATACATTTGTTGTAGTGGGTATGGCAAGGTGGGAGGGGTGCCTCTCTGAGCCCACACTGAGGAAGCCATTGCCCCTTAGGGACTAGCCATAGGATGGATATAGTAATGGAATAAAGTTTACTTAGGCCATGGAGAGGGGAGATGATGAAATAGAGACAGAGAAAGGCAGAGAGAGTGGGGAGGGAAAGAGAAAAGAGGACTAGAGGCTGGCCATGAACACTTGGAGAGAGAGGGAGAAGGAAATGGGGAGAGAAGGGACAATCCTGTCTAAAAGAATTACAGGGACAGAAATGGAGAGGAGCCTGAGAAAAAGAAGATCCGGCGATAGGCCCAAAATGGGAAGCCCCCAAGGCCTGATTATATTACTGAGGCTATAAATCGATCACAAAAAGGGACCTATCATGACTGCCTTCTGAAAGATCCAACATGCAGCTGAGAGAGTCAGATGCAGATGTTTGCACCCAATCAGTGGACTGAAGCAGCTGACCCCTATTGTTGAATTATGGAAGGCTGAGAGAAGCTGAGGAGGAGGGCACCCTGTAGGAGGACCAGCAGTCTCAATGACTTTGGACCCTGAGATATCTCAAACACTGGACCACCAAACAGAGAGCATAGGCCAGCTGATATAAGTCTCCCAACAGAGATGATGCACCTAACCCTCAAGAGACTGGAGGCCCCAGGGAGTTTAGAGGTCATTTGGGGTCAGGGTAAGAATATCCACATGGAGACAGAGGAGTGGGAAGGAGGTATGGGATGTGGGACAGTAGGAGGTTCGATCTGGGTGAGGGGAATAAAATATGGAGTGTAAAATTAAATTAACAAAAAAAAAAAGAGGGTAAGAGATTGGAGGGGACAAATAACTTCTTTTGTTCTGGTCCAAGCATACCTGGCTGTTGCAAGGTAACAGTGGGGCAGAGCCTAGAAGAAATGCTAACATGTGTGCCTTTGCTCCTGAGGTATGTGCATAGGGACTCACCAAGGCGAGGTGTCTGACTTTCTAGATCTAGAGTTAGAAGTGTTTGTGAATGGCTGAATTGGATATTGAGAACAGAGCTAAGATCCCCTTGAAGACATTTAGAAGCATCTCACTAGCCTCAGTTCAGGCTTTTTTTTTTTTTTTTTTTTTTTTTTTTTTTTTTACAAATGGAATAACACAATGTATTGTTTTGTCTTGGTCCATTAATGTGTTTTAAATATTTGAAAGTGCTGCTTGTTTCAATAGACGATAACCTCATAATCTCTAGTTATGAATAGAGTTCCTTAGTATGGTGGTTTGCTCTAATTTGACTTTATGTTTAAAATCAAAATTTGCTTCTGGTACCCATAATATACATTTTTAAAAGGGTGTTATATTGACAAAACTTTCCTTTTCTTGAGTAAAATACATAGTGGTGAAGCTGTTTACCTTTTTACAAACCAGAAAATTGTTCCATTAAGTATATTATGTCTGTTAGTCCCCTGAGAATTCTGACTAATTTATATATTATATACATGTAGTATTGACAATTTTATTTATATTTTCTTTCTTTGCCTGTAACTAGTGCTCTGCCCTGCCATTTAGTTTACATTTCTCTCATCACTCTGCTCTTATGTTCAGATTAATGAGTTGAGATGAAGTCTGTCATATTCATATAGAATATTTATATGTATTATATGGCTTATTATATGTGTTACATATTATACATACACTGTACATATTATGTATGTATATTTATTATGTATTTATACATTCATCATTCTATACAAATGATGGTCAGTATTGATTGATACCTTGACAGAACATCTTTTTTTAATTTGTCATTTATTTATTTATTTATTTATTTATTTATTTATTTTACACTTCAGTTTTTAATCCCCTCCTAGATCACCCTCTGAGTGTTTCACATCCCATACTTCCTCCCTGCCACCCTGACTCCACATGTATGTCCACACCCCTAACCCCCACCTGACCAGACCTCTAAACACCCTGGGACCTAAGTGTTACGTGCATCTTGTCAGAATGAACCCAGACCCAGGAGTCCTCTGCTGTATATGTGTTGGTGGCCTCATATCAGCTGATGTAGGCTGCCTGGTTTGTAGTTCAGTGTTTCAGAGATCTCAGGGTTCCATTTTAATTGAGACTACTGTTCGCCCTCCTCCTCAGCTTCTTCCAGCTTTTCTCTAATTCACCCACAGGGGTCAGCTGCTTCTGTCCATTGGTTGGGTGCAAACATCTGCATGTGACTCTTTCAGCTGCTCGTTGAATCTTTTGTGGGTAGTCATAATAGTCTCTTTTTGTGAGTGCTCCATAGCCTCAGTAATAGTGTCAGGCCTTGGAACTTCCGCTTGAGCTGTATTCCACTTTGGGCCTGTCACTGGACCTTCTTTTGCTTAGGCTCCTCTCAATTTCCATCCCTGAAGTTCTTTCAGGTGGGAAAAATTATGGGTCACAGTTTTGACTATGGGATGGCAACCTCATCCCTCAGTTGATGACCTGTCTTTCTGCTGGAGGTGGGCTCTACAAGTTCCCTCACACTACTCTCAGGAATTTCTTTTTTTTTTTTCCAAAACACTTAAAATAACTTTTAATGGATAGTATATTCATACACACATAATTTCTACAACTCAATAATCATTCATATAGGCAACTAAACTTAAAAAGAAAGCCCATCAATAGACATTTCTCTAAGGAAGTCATACAAATAATTAATAATGATAGAATAAAATGACTAACATTATTGATATTTGTGGAAATATTTGGCTTGCAAGTCTAATGACTTGACATCTGTTTTTACAATCTACAGTGGAGGGAGAGAACCAGCTCTTGGAGGTTGCCCTTTAACCCCAAACCTTCATATACTCACACACACACACACACACACACACACTCACACACTCACACACACTCACACACACAGACAGACACACACACGCACACACACACACACACACACAGAGAGAGAGAGAGAGAGAGAGAGAGAGAGAGAGAGAGATATGATTCCACTTTGTACTATTAGAATGAGTATTGTGGAACAGAGAAATAGAAAACTGTATTTGATGAGATGTAAACAATGAGATGCTTGCTGATGTTGATGTAAATAATCCAACGGTTCTGGAAACCATCTAATAGTTGCAAAGCCATTAAGCATGGAATCACCAACTATTCAGTAATCTACTTCTGCCTATGAACCTCCATGAAATTAAAGCAATAATCAAAATAGATATTTGTATGTCATGTTCCAAAGAGCCAAAAGGTAGAAACACCCTAACTGACACTGATGAGAGAATGGGTAAATAAAATGGTGCGCATATACCACAGTAGAATATTTTTTTT
>NW_022196900.1:446173-448197 GCF_008632895.1 Mastomys coucha | reverse complement strand
AAAGGGGGAACCAAATACCCACGGAAGGAGTTACAGAGATTAACTATGGAGCAGGGACTGAAGGAAGGACAAGCCAGCCTAAATATAGATATCTCCTGAGAGGCTCTGACAGTACCTGACTAACACAGACATAGAGCCTCACACCCATCCATTGAACTGAGTACAGGGTCCTCAATGAAGGAGTTAGAGAAAGGACCAATGGAGCTTAGGGGTTTGCAGCCCCTTAAGATGAACAACAATATGAACTAACTAGTACCCTCAGAGCTCCCAGGGTCTCAACCACCACAGTAGAATGTTAAAGAGGAAAAAAATTGTGATGGATGGAATTTGTAGACATACAAAATGAAATGGGCCAAACACAGACACTCCAATACAATCCTATTCCACTGACATGAGGTATCCAGAATAGCTACATTGATAGATACAGAAAGATTACCTACCAGGTCTTGGAGAAGGGGTAGAGTTAAATAGACGTGAACTTTTTGGTTTTGGTGATCCTGTACTACACAGTAGTGATAGGAATATGTATTTAATGCCACTCAACACTACACTTAATAATGCTAAATTCATTACCATATATTTTATTAAAAAATATTAAAAATATGAAGGAGAAAAACTAATTAATTTGAATACATTCTAATAGTAAATGAGGATTATAGAGGAGTAACATTGACTAGTTTGAATATATTTTAATAATGAATGAGGAACAAAACACATTTTGAGTTTTTGAATATTCCCTCTTCCCACAAATCTCTTTAAGTTTCCCTAAGGCTATAATGATAGTTTAAATAAGTATTGAATTCCAAGCTGAGATAATTTTTACTTAGAAATTTGAAGATGTTGAATTGAAAATCTAATGTTTCTCTTTTCATTTTTCTTGAAAACTCCTAGGAAGAACTTGACATGCTTTCCAAAGGTAAGCCATACTTCTCAAAAATGCAAAAGAATTAAAGATGGCATTTTATATTCTCAGCCAAAAATAAAGCTTCAGTGTTGTAGATAATAGATCTGTTAAGAAATCTACAGAATAACAATTTACTACCATGAATGTCAGACTTCTAAAAGTAATTGGTCATGCATGTTGAATCAAGGACCTGACACTGATATGGGGAATTATTTTTTTTTCTTAATAATTTTTTCTCTTTTTTTATTAGATATTTTCTTTATTTACATGTAAATTTCTCCTTTCCCAGGTTCCCCTCCAAAAAACAAACAAACAAACAAAAACAATAAGAACAAACTCCTGTTGTCTCCCCTTTCCCCATGCCTGCTACCCCTCCCTCTCTCACATACTGGCCCTGGCATTCCCCTACACTGGGGCACAGAACCTTCACAGGGCAGAGGTCCTCTCTTCCTATTGATGATTGAATTTGCAAACCTCTACTATATACGTGCTGCCAGAACAATCAGACCCACCATATGCAGTCCTTGGTTGGTGGTTGAGACCCTGGGAGCTCTGAGGGTGCTAGTTAGTTCATATTGTTGTTCGTCCTCAGGGGCTGCAAACTCCTCAGCTCCATAGGTTCTTTCTCTATCTCCTTCATTGGGGACCGTGTACTCAGTTCAATGGATGACTGTGAGCCTCTACATCTGTATTAGTCAGGTACTGTCAGAGCCTCTCAGGAGATATCTATATTTAGGCTGGCTTGTCCTTCCTTCAGACTCTGCTCAATAGTTAATCTCTGTAACTCCTTCCGTGGGTATTTGGTTGACCACCTTTCGGTCTTCCTTCTTCTTAAGTTTCTTGTGGTTTGTGGGTTTGTTCTTCCTGTATTCCAAACTTTTGGGCTAATAACCACATATCAGAGAGAGCATACCATGTGTGTTCTTTTGTGATTGGGTTACCTCACTCAGGATGATATTCTCCAGATCCATCTATTTCCCTAAGAATTTCATAAATTTATTGTTTTTAATAACTGAGTAGTACTCCGTTGTGTAGATGTATCACAATTTCTGTATCCACTCTTCTGTTGAGGGACATCTGGGTTGTTTCTAGGTTGTGGCTATTATAAATAAGGCTGCTA
>NW_022196900.1:409754-444344 GCF_008632895.1 Mastomys coucha | reverse complement strand
TTGAATAGGTAGGGAGAGAGTGGGCAGCCTTGTCTAGTCCCTGATTTTAGTGGGATTGCTTCAAGGTTATCTCCATTTACTTTGATGTTGGCTACTGGTTTTCTGTATCTTGCATTGACTGTGTTTAAATATGAGCCTTGAATTCCTGATCTTTCCAAGACTTTTAGCATGAAGGGATGTTGGATTTTTTTCAAATGCTTTCTCAGCATCTAGTGAGATGATCATATTTTTTTTCCTTGAGTTTGTTTATGTTGTGGATTACGTTGATGGATTTCCATATATTGAACCATCCCTGCATCCCTGGGATGAACCCTACTTAATCATGGTGGATGATCGTTTTGATGTGTTCCTTGATTTGGTTTGCAAGAATTTTATTGAGTATTTTTGCATCGATATTCATAAGGGAAATTAGTCTGAAGTTTTCTTTTTTCGTTATGTCTGTGTGGTTTAGGTATAAGAGTAATTATGGCTTCATAGAACGAATTGGGTAGAGTGCCTTCAGTTTCTATTTTGTTGAATAGTTTGGGGAGTATTGGTATTAAGTGTTCTTTGAAGGTTAGATAAACTCTGCCCATTTGGTCCTGGGCTTTTTTTGGTTGGGAGACTATTAATGACTGTTTCTATTTCCTTAGCAGATATGGAACTGTTTAGATCGTTGATCTGATCTTGATTTAACTTTGGTACCTGGTATCTGTCTAGAAAATTGTCCATTTCATTCAGGTTTTCCAGTTTTGTTGAGTATAGGCTTTTGTAGTAGGATCTCATGATTTTTTGGATTTTCTCAGTGCCTGTTGTTATGTCTCCCTTTTCATTTCTGATCTTGTTAATTAGGAAACTATCTCTGTGCCCTCTAGTTAGTCTGGCTATGGGTTTATCTATTTTGTTGTCTTTCTCAAAGAACCAGCTCCTAGTTTGGTTGATTCTTTGTGTAGTTCTTTTTGTTTCTATTTGGTTGATTTCATCCCTGAGTTTGATTATTTCCTGCCTTTGACTGCTCTTGGGTGAATTTGCTTCCTTTTGTTCTAGTGCCTTCATGTGTGCTGTCAAATTGCTGATGTATGCTCTCTCCAGTTTCTTTTTCGAGGCACTTAAAGCTATGAGTTTTCCTCTTAGGACTGCTTTCATTGTGTCCCATAAGTTTGGGTATGTTGTGGCTTCATTTTCATTAAACTCTAGAAAGTCTTTAATTTCTTTCTTTATTCCTTCCTTGACATAGACTATCAGATTGGGTATGTAAACAGGACCCAACATTTTGCTGCATACAGGAAACCCATCACAGTTACAAAGACAGACACTACCTCAGAACAAAAGGCTGGAAAACAATTCTCCAAGCCAATGGTCCCAAGAAAAAAGCTGGAGTAGCCATTCTAATATAGAATAAAATTGACTTTCACCCTAAAGTGATCAAAAAATATAAGGAGGGACATTTCATATTCATCAAAGTATGGTCTACCAAGATGTACTCTCAGTTCTGAACCTCTATGCTCCAAATGCAAGAGCATCTACATTTATAAAAGAAACTTTACTAAAGCTGAAAGCACACATTATACTGCACACAATAGTAGTGGGAGATTTCAACAACCCACTCTCTGCCATGGACAGATCATGGAAACAGAAACTAAACAAGGACACAGTGAGACTAACAGAAGTCATGAAACAGATGGATTTAACAGATATCTATAAAACTTTTTATCCTAAAACAAAAGGATATACCTTCTTCTCAGCACCTCATGGTACCTTCTCCAAAATTGACCATATAATTGGTCACAAATCAGGCCTCAACAGATATAAGAAGATTGAAATAATTCCTTGTATCCTATCAGATCACCAGGAATTTCATCTAAAGTTCCTCCCTCTGAGTCCTGAGAGCCCCGCCTCCCTCCTACAGGTCTCTGGTACATTCTAGAGGTTCCCCACACCTTCTGTCTCCTGGGGTTGTCTGTTTTTATTCTTCCTGCTGGCCCTCAGAGCTTCATTCCTTTTCCCTCACCCAATACCAGATCAGGTCCCCATCTCCCTCCCCTTCTCCACTTTTCTTCCCTAGTCCCTTCTCCCCCCCCCCACTTGTGATTGCTTTCTTCTCCCTCCCAAGTGGGACTGAGGAGTCCTAAGTTGAGCCCTTAGATTTGTTGATCTTTTCGAATTCTGTGGACTGTATCTTGGGTATTCTGTCTGTCTGTATTTATTATTTATTTACTTATGTTTTTATTTATTTTGGCTTATATCCACTTTATATCATGCATGTTCGTTTGTGTCTCAGTTACCTGACTTAGGATATTTTCTATTTCTATCCACTGCCTGCAAAACTCAGGATGTCCTCTTACTTAATAGCTGAGTATTATTCCATTGTGTAAATAAACCACATTTCCATTCTTCTGTTGTGGGACATCTGCTTTGTTTCCAGCTTCTGGCTATCACAAACAAGGTCGCTATTAACATAGTGGAACATGTGCCCCTGTGGCATAGTGGAGCTTCATTTGGGTATATTCCCAAGAGTGGTATTACTCGGTCTTCAGGTAGATATATTTTTAATTTTCTGAGGAACCTCCAGATTAATTTCCAGAGTGGTTGTACCAGTTTGCAATTCCATCAGCAATGGAGGAGTGTTACTTTCTCTCCACAACCTTATCAACATGTGTTGTCAACTGAGGTTTTGATCTTAGCTATTCTGATTGGTATAAGGTGGAAACTCAGGGTTGTTTTGATTTGCAATTCTCTGATCACTAAAAGACTGAACAATTCCTTAGGTGCTTCTCAGCCATTCAAGATTCCCCTGTTGTGAATTTTCAGCAGAACATCTTAAGGTCTTCAATTGAGATTGAGGAAATTATATCTAGTATCTTTTGTTTTTTTAGATATTTATTTTTAAATCCAGGAAATTTATTATTCATTATAGTATATACAAGCATTAGTGTGTGTGTATGTGTATGTGTGTGTGAGTACATGTGTATGTGTGTGTGAATATATGCATATATATGTATGTGTGTGTACTGTATATTAGTATATATATTTGTATATATATGTGTGTATTATATATAATTCAGTATCATATACAATATGATATATTTATTAAATATTAAATTATACATTCAGTGTTAAATATACTGTTCATATATTAAAGTAAAAATGGCCTTTTAAAAACCACCAGTAATCTGGACTTTTTGGCATGTACCTTTATTCCCAGTACTCAGGAGACAGAGGCAGGTGAATCTCTGTGAGTTCCACGTTTTCAGGACATTCAGAGCTAGTTACACTGAGAAACCAAGTCTCATAAAACCAAAACAAAAAAATCAAACAATAAACAAATAATTAGTTAAACTAAAAAATCATCACTAGTCTTTGTTATGAAATTTATTTTCTCCTTAGAAAACCAATCTTTCTATACTTCTAGACTCTAGTGATAACATGGATTAATAGGATTAAATAGTGTTTGTAGTTTATCTAATATAATTTTTTATATATTGAGAGAGTGAATAGTTTCTTGAGATTTTGTACAGGTGAATTTCTCAGAGATAAATTTAGTGATTGTTTGGTTAAGAAAATTATTTACTCTTACACTCAAAGGGTGGTTATATTGAGAATTCATTATTAAGAGAAAGTTTGACTAAAGTCCTAAGACAAATATATATGAAGGAGTTAAACATAAATACCAAAGGATTGGAGAGAAGGTGGCTACCTATAACTCCTTCTTTAAAAGAATTCTGGTTTAACAAAAAAACAAATCCAAAACCAAAACGTAAACCAAAACTAAAACCAAAACCATAACCAAAAACCAAAAAAAAAAAAAAAAAAAAAAAAAAAAAAAAAAAAAAAAAAACCCTAAACTCAAAAAAACCCACACAATTTATACACATCTTATTTGCAGAAAATTTTATTGTACTTTAGGTACTTAAAAATGTGTATCTGTGAAAACTACTGAATTCTTTAGCAAGATGATATCTTATGTGGTGTTTTGTTTTGTTTTGTTTGGGAGGGGAAATTGGGAAAGGAGATATCGTATGACATGTAAATAAAGAAAACATCTAATAAAATTAAAAAAAGAAAAAACCCTGTTTCCTCCCCCCTCCCCAACCCACCGTTTCCCACTTCCTGGCCCTGGCATTCCCCTACACTGGGGCATAGAACCTTCACAGTACCAAGGACCTGTTCTTCCATTGATGACTGACTAGGCCATCCTCTACTATACATATGCTGCTAGAGCCATTAGTTCCGCCATGTGTACTCTTTGGTTGGTGGTTTATTCCCTGGGAGCTCTGAGGGTACTAGTTAGTTCATATTGTTCTTCGTCCTAAGGGGCTGCAAACTCTTCAGCTCCTGGGTCCTTTCTCTAGCTCCTTCATTGGGGACCCCGTGCTCAGTCCAGTGGTTGGCTGCGAGCCTCTACTTAACTCTTTATCCAGGAAGGATATATCACTTTGAATAGGTTTCCAGATCAAAGTTAAAATTGAAGAATTTTTCACCTCAGTACAATAATATGGGATTTTTAACTTGTCTTAGCTGCTCACTAACTGTCTTCCTGGTATATTGTTTGATATTCCAGTTTCCATTTACTTACTGAGTCACCCTTGTGTCTGCAGAAGGCATGGTCTTAACCTCTCAAAAGGCAAACAAACATGAACCCCAGTTGTAAAGGACAATGGAAAATCTCTTTGATTCAGTACTTGAGTAAATCGTGTCACTGAGACTGGTCATGTTGTCATACTGAAGACTCTAAAGCTAGCTTCAAAGAATTAATTTATGTTGGGTAACTTTTCACAACTCATTTATTGGATGATCAAGGTTAAGGAAGCAGGACAAGAAAAATAAGCAGCATTCAAACTAATGAAAAGCTCTGAGTCACCATGTGGATATTTACAATTCTGTGACAACTTTTTTTTTTTCCCAAGACAGAGTTTCTCTGTGTAGCCCTTGCTGTCCTGGAAATCACTGTGTAGACCAGGCTGGCCTTGAACTCAGAAATCCGCCTGCCTCTGCCTCCCAAGTGCTAGGATTGAAGGCATGCGCCACCACTGCCCAGCCTGTAACAACTTTTAAAAACAGTTGAAAACAATAGAACATATCTCAAGAAAAACACATAAGTCTCTGATCAAGCACAGAAATCTGCTGCAAAATGTAAATGCATCAAGGATAAGAAAAGGGAGAGTGAAATTTAAAAGGCGCTTAAATAATGAATAGATAAAATGAAGTATAGTTTGAATATGCTCAGATTTATTATCTATTCTAATGCATAACACTAAGATATTTTAAAAATATGTTTGCAGATCAAGAGTAAATCTTGGCACTTTGCTGGTTCTAGTTTTTGAGAGATATACTCTGTAGAGAGCAATATTGCATTTGTCTATAAATTTGTATACAATCTTGTAATTGTGTATGAATGCTGTATGCTTTGCTCCTTTCAAAACACTGTAATACAAGTCTAGTGTTAATGCTTATGGGGAAGGAAATAATGAATTATTTCAACAGCTTAACTCTTTGGATACAATAAATTTGTGTAAATTTAAAAAATAGGCTGAATATGTATATATAAAGAGATAAAAAAGATGGTAGTTTACTGGATACAAAGAGAAAAACTTTTAGTTTTGTTATTGTGGTTGCTGCTGCTATTTTAACATTAGCAAGATTCTGTAATTTTTTTGTAGTCCACAGAACTTAATTATCTCAAAGTCTTCAAAATTACATAATCATGATGGGTCAACTTGAACATTCAAATGATGAAGAGCAAGTAAGGTGAAAAACTACAAATATAAAAATATTACCACATCTCCAGAGTTTTCTGAGGCTTGGCTGATCATTGGAATATTTATTTGATGAAGTTGTTATGTAACTTTTAGGTCATATACAAATTCTTATTCACTTTTTTGCATTTATTGCCACAGTCAACTCTCACCTCTTGCTTCAGTGCTTACTTCCTATTTCATGTGTAAAGTACATCTATTTATAAGGATGGCTGCCAAGACCTCTCTGCCCCTTCATCTGAGGAACAGAGGATTGGGTCATATCAGAGAATTTGGGGGAATGGCAAGAGTACAACATCATATAGATGGGTGAGAGAAAAGTGCTTTGATCACAGATAAAAGTGACAACAGTAAGTCTCATCCTAGGGAAAGAAGTTCAATTCTGTTTTGAAGGAACTCGCATCAGGAAATAGATATATGAACTAACATATTTTAGGCAAATGATAATTTAATACTAGAAATATGAAAATGGCCTCATTAAAAATTTTAGCATGATTATAGATATTTATCTCAAATCCAAAAACTAAAGCACACAAATTGACAATATTTTTGGTACTTGTGTAGTAGCTATATTACTTCTGATGAAAAGTAAACTACTTCATTCTATGTGAATACACTTATAGTCATCCCTCTTATTCAACTGTACTGTTATAGGAAAATTTTAGTGTTTTATTTAGTCATTCTTCTTCCCTTTGTGAGGTATTAATTACCACATAAGACCATACATTGTTCTTCCTAACACATTCCAAATTCGAAAACACCATCTTTCCCTGGGTTTTGCATTATGCTCTCTTCTTCTTCCTCTTCCTGTCCTCATCCACGTCCTTCTTTTAAATGAGTTGTGTGTCTTGTAGGGAAATAGGAAAATTAATGGTACTAATGAACCTGGAATGAATAAATTTTAAAATAATATACAAATAGAATGAGTGTTAATCTTATACAAATATCTGACAGTTTTCCCGTGAGTAGATTTTCTTTCAGGAATAGAAGATAGTAAAGCAAAAAATACAAAAAAATACAAAGATTTTGTACATTTTTTTGATTATCAGAATATAAACAAATTTGAGTAGATTGGTGAGTGATTGGAAAAGCTTCAAATTAGGTAATAAAGAAAAATGTTCTTAATTTCCAGTATTTATTTAATCATTAATATTTCATGAAGTATATGTGTATAACCAAGAGAATTTTTAGTTCTTCGTATTTGCCTTTCCCTTAAGAAATGTGGTATTAGAACAAAACCAGACACATTTAAAAGTGTAACTGAAATGAAGACACAGACATAGATCTATATGTCTATAGATTCCTGATTGTTTTAAAAAGGAGGCTAAGACACACTCTGGAGAAATAAATACCATTTTCAACAAATGATTCTGGTGAAGCTCAATTGCTGCATATATAAAAATCCAAATAGATGTATATTTATCATCCCATCCAAAACTCAGTTCTAAATGAATCAACAACCTCAACATAAGAACAGGTACAGTAAACTTGATAGAAAAGTAAGTGGGAAATTGTTTTCAACTCAATATCACAGAAAAGCACTTTCTGAACAATACCTGCTTAGCACATGCACTCACAAAAGCAACTAACAAATGAGAACTCACAAAACTGAAAATCGTGGTATGCCAAAGGACACTGTCTTTGGGCAAAAACTGCAGCACACATAACAAGAAGAGACTTTGGACAACACCACATCCAATAAAGGACTGATGTCCAAAATACATAAATAACTCAAAAAACTAGATATCAAGAAAATAAATATATATTACAATTAAATATAAGTGAATTTAACATTTTTTGTTTATTACTCCTTTACAAGTAAAAAAGAAACTAAGTTCAAATTAAGAATAAAGATCATTAAGTACATTTTAATTTAACTGTTTTATTTAATTGTTCCTCTTACACAGAGCTCAGTAAATACACCCCCATGATTTGATAAAATCTTGCTTTTTACAAGTTTTGTTATATTAGAAATTTTGAAGTGATGTTATGGAAACGGCTTAGTCTTTGGCAAGCTTCCATAAAAGCTAACTATAAAGTTACAAAAATGTATGAAGTGTTTAGAAAATAACATCTAGTTTTCTTATTTCCTGCTTTTGGTAAAAGGTAGGCTTTCCTTAAAAATATTGTTCATGCTCAAGTATAAAATTTCATTCTTTTAATGATTCTATTAAGTACATTCTATTAAATTAGAAAAACTCATAGTTTTTCTTCAAATATGAGTATATCACATTAATTTGCATTCACATAGAAGCAGTAGGAATGTCATCTGTTAGTACAAAATCAACGCAAATTAGTAAGATTGTCAATTGGATTCATGGTCAAGATGAGCTATAGAATAATTAAAAGCAAAATTCATAACATTCCCTTGTATAGTATAACTTTGAGTTTTTGACTTTTAAATGTTTCTTACTAGATCTAAATTTGATTATAAAAATTTCTACATAACAGAATTGGAATAATCAAATGAAATAATTGTGGTGGTTTAAATGAAAATAGCTCCCATACGCTCATAGGGAATGACTAATGAACAGTGCCAGATTCCTTGGTTGGAACAATGCCTTTTCTTGATATTCAACATGTTCTACAGAGTAGGTTTGGTAGGTTGAATCAATATTTATCAGAGATACTAGCCTATAAAACAAAACATTTCCCATAGGTATATACCATTTGATTCTCTTTAGTGTTCACTAATGAAAAAGCAACCCAAACAGGTAAATTGTTTCTAGCCAAATAGTCTATGAAAATTCTAATTTGTCACAACCATGTCAAATTTTAAGCAAAAACATGTAATTTTAATATGCCCATTATAATTAGATTAAAATAACAAGGGACCTCTAAATTCATATCACCTCAAGAGAGTATTCAGAATTTTGTATCTATTTGTAAAATATGTATATAATTGATATATTTATGAAAAGTGACATCTAAATATCAGATAGTATAATAAAATTACATTTGGTACTTTATTGAGCCACCGTTTCTCACACGATGAAGAAATAATTTAAAGGAATTGTTAATACATAGCATATATGGTATTTCCTACACTGAGTAAGAAAACTTTCTCTAGTCTGTTATATTCCCCCTGGTGAAGCCATTTTGCTGTGCAGTTATCTTCAGTGTTGTGCAAAATATTGGTTTTTTCTGTTATCATAAATCATCATATAATTTGGTGCATATTGTACTCATCAGATGCAGTAAAGAACATAAAGCTTCTTTGCCAATTCACAATATGTAATTCAATTCCTTATTTTTCCCCTTTTATATATGATGTAATTAGGTGTTTTTCAACTACTGCTTAAATTAGATACTCAGTGTTTGTACCCTCAATAGCTACTTTTATATATATAAATGGAACTTGGAAACTGAATCTAAAGCCTCACAAAGAGTTGCTGTGTGTACCACAGCAGAACTATCTTCTGCATTTTCAAAACACAAGAAACAAACTGAAATAAGATCTTCCTAAGTTGGTGAAGCTGCCTTTGAACCCACTCTGTAGCCCAGGGAGGGCTTGGACAGGCATTCTGAGTAGATGGTTTATAGGAATGCACTGCTAGACTCAATTTTATTTCTATTTTCACTGCAGAATATTTCAACCCCCAGAACATTCATCAGATTTTTAAAATTCTCCAGTGTCTTATGTTACTATATTAATTTTGATTTACACATTATTTACAAATGATTTTAAAACATCTCAATGTATATTAATACCATTAAATAATAGATCACATCCAACAAAGGGTTGTTCAAAGATATTTTTGGCATATTAAGTATTTCTAGGTATAAATGATTGGAAACAAAACTAGGCTGAAAGGGCATAAGCGAATAAAAGGAAAATGGCGTGTGATGATCTCAGATTTGGGGTTGGGTATGTGATCCTGTGCAAGCTTTAATTTGTGTGGCTCAGACTTCATGACTATAAACCAGAGATGGTACTCCCAAGTTTCTTACCAGCCCATCCATATGTGCCAGGAGAGAAAGAGGAGATAGGTACTGTGTGAGAAAACATCAGTCACAGATCCCTGGAATCACAGTTTATTTACAAACACCATATTCTTTAAGATAGAGCACACAGCTACAAGCTAAGAATACTTCAACCACATTTGTAATGTATACACTCACTGATCATGAGTAAACTAACAATAGCCACACGATCTTTTGTCATATAAGATAAGTGTATACTAACCCCAAAGCTCATAATGCTTATGACGTAACTAACCTACAGACCATATGGAACATAGAACGAAGAAGACCAGGGGGCGGAAGCTTCAGTCCTGCATTGAGAGGGGAACAGGAAAATTGTGGAATATAGAAAGGGAGACAATGGAGGGAGGGAGGGAGGAGGACGAGGATGAGGACGAGGAGGAGGAAGAGGAGGACGAAGAGTGTGCAGAGAAGGGGGAGATAGAATCTGTGGAAATCACCTCTAGTAGATAGATAGGCACAGCCCCTGTTCGAGGGATGGGGATCATCCACCAATCTCAAAGTTTTTTTAAACCAGAAATGTTCCTGTCCAAAGGAAGAACAGGGACAAAAAATTGAACAGAGACTAAAGGAAGGACCAACCGGGGAACAACCCCACCTGGGGACCCATCATGTCTGCAGACACCAAACCCAATACTGTTGCTGTGGTCAAGTGATGCTTGTAGACAGAGACCCAGTGTGGAAGTTCCTAGGGAGGTCTGCTCAGCAACTGACCAATGTAGATGTGGATGGCTGGAGACAACCATCAGACTGAACTCTGGAAATCTGGTGGGGAGCTAGCAGAAGGACTAGCTCCACCTCTCCCTGGTGGAGGAGAGATGGGGGATTGCAACCCCATTGGAAGAACAACACAGAATGGCCTGACCACCCAGTGCTCCCAGAGACTAGAACACCAACTGAGGAGTGTACCTAGAGGGATCCATTGCTCCAGATACATATGAAGCAGAGGCTGGCCTTGCCCAACCGCAACAGAGAGAAGACCCTTGGTCCCAAGGAAGTTTGATGCCCCAGAGTAGGGGGATGCTGGAGCGGTAGGGGCAGGAGAGTATGGGTGGGTGGGGGAATACTCTCATACAGGCAAAAGAGAAGGGCAGGGAATGTGGCAGAGGAGTAACCAGGAAGTTGGATATCATGATGTGGGCATTTGTAGAGGGGGAATCCAGGAAGTAGGTTATCATTTGAGATGTAAATGAATGGAATGATTAATAATAATAAAAGAAAATAATAATAAACTACAAAAATGTAATGGGATCTACTAGTATCATATATTCTATACATTTTTGTTTTATTTAATTTATAAGCATTAAAATATAATTAACTAGACTTGCAAAGGACACATGTATATAGAATTAAGGAAGAGACTGAAGAATTGTGATTAGCATTTATATAACTAGAATAGAGAAATTGTTTTAGAATTATCAAAGTATCTCAATAGCTAGTGACTTTATTTTTCCTAATATTCTTTTTTTATGTAATAGACTCAAACACAGAATAATTTTGGGACATGAAAAATCTACCCTTCCTTCATTACAAGTTTTTACATATAATATATGCCAGTGATTAATGTCACAAGTGATTGATTGGTTGTGCAAATTAAGATTTTTCTATAGTTTTTCTATAATCGAAATTGTTAAATGTCTTGTAAATATATGCATTTATACCCATGATCCTTAATCTTGGCCTATGAATCCTATTGTCAGATTGGGCAGCAGCCAATACAAAGTCATATAAATTGTCAAAATTTTAAGGAAAATAATCCTCAACTTAAATGGGAGTTATAACTACCATCACCACAACCACCATCATCACCTCCACCACCTCCACCACTACCACTACCTTCTTGCTGCTTACCAATTCAGAGAATATCACAAAAGAAGAAAAATATGGAAGAGCCAGATGTAGTGAAGCAATACTATGAAATGTCCTCTGGCCTTGGCATAACTGGCACTCATAAATACTCAGTAGGTATCATAATTTGTACAAAATCTTTACAAGATCTTTACCTCTTAATGAGTATCTTTTGATAGTTGATAGATAAGGGAGAAGAAAGAATCTCTATTTAGAAATTATTTACACTGGCAGGTTTTCCATGTTCCAATGGCAAGCACCACATATGGGAAGCACATAGGGGAAGCAATGATTGGACTTAGTAGATTATAACAATAGAGGAACATGAAGTTGAGAGAGGAGTGAACATGTTAATGAGTATATTGGTAAATGAAAGTGAAAGAAATGAAAAATGTATATGTTCACATTTCATTATAGACATATATGAAATTTCAAGGATAAAACAAACCTGTTTTTAACAGTTAATATTCAAATCTCTATAAAATACTTCTGTATTGTAATATTCTATTCATATTAAAATATGTGCCTTCCTTTTGAGTCTGAATGCTCGTGACTTCACAATCAGATGAACACTTCAGTTATACCATCATTTTGAATTCTGACAACTTCCAATTCTATTATACAGGTACTTATAACACATGCATCTGTCTATTACTAAATATAAAGTTTTTCTCCGGGAGGTAAACTTGTCATTGTAAACCTAAGATACCTAATTAACAAGCTGCATATAGAGATACAGAGGAAGTCTCAAACCCTTTATCCACTCTTATAAGTACATTAAATGAGACCAAAAGATTTCATGAAATCTCAGTAGAGAGTTATTGAAAAAATAATGATTAATGTTTAATGTTATTTTTAACTTTTCATGTAAAAAACAATGCTGGAATAGCATTTGGTGCTTAGAATAGAATGTTTCCATTTAGAATTTTTCAGATAATGTTGCCAGGCTATGTGTTCTATTACTGGTTGGGGCTTTATTTGAATAAGTCTACCAATAATATAAATTTACACTATGAATCTGCTTGAATTTAATTTGATTTAATTAATTTTTTGCTTTAATTTAATTTTAGACAGAAATTTAATTTCTTTTTAAAATTAAAATCTCAAGAACTGGGAATGTTATAAGATAGTAACACATACAAATGTATGTGACACTATGATCAAAAGGATGATGTGTTTTTTTATTTTATATATGAAATATATAAAATATATTAAATATGGTTTATTTAGATTGGCCTAATGCAATCACATGACACTTGAATAGCAAAAAGTTATTCTACCCAGTATGCAAAGATATTTTTCTTTTATTTTTGTGATCATAATAAAATTACACCATTCTCCTTTCACTTTAGTTCTTCTCAACCTTCCCATAACCTCCTTTTATTAATTGCTGTTATATGCATATATGCAGTTATATATAATATATATTATATATTCCTAGATATAATCAGCTCAGTATATGTAGTATAAGATGCATAAGTGTATACAAATCTCACCATTTATTATTTGATAATCAGTTATTGTGCCATTCCCTGGCAAAGATTATTTTTCCACACTCAATATTCCTTATTCACCTGTAGTCCTTTGCAAAAGGTCTAGACCTTATGGTTATGCTATTCTTTTTGTCATGTCTATTGCTGTTCTTGTTCGGATCAAGTTTAGTCAGTCATATTGTTCAGAATTTATGGGTCTTGCTTCAAGATATAGTCTGACAGATAACTTCGTGTATCTTACTATCCACATAATGTAATGTTTAGATGTTTTTTGTAATGTTTTCTGAGCTTTAGACTTAGGACTTGTTTTGTGTATGTATATTTTGGGAGGGAGTCATACCTCTAAATTTTGGTTGGCTGTGGTGTTCTGGAATGGTCTGTATCTGTTATTGGAGAAGATTTCTTTGGAAATTAACTTATTATCAGGAGTTAGCATAGTTTTATAACTTAAAGAAGAAAGTGTGAAAGACCAAAGAAATTAATGAAATCTCAAGACAGCTCTCAGCAATGAAAAAACTGAGGAAAGTTTCTTCTATAAACATAAACATGTGAAGTCTACTCATTATTTGAGAGAACCTTGAAGTATGTTCCTCATCTATTCTATAATGAGTAACACAGAGTCAAAACCTCAGTTTACATTCTCACTGGAAATATCAACCCACATGTTTTTTCAGGATAACATTATTGATTCTCTGGGAATTTCACATCGTGTATCCCAATCAAATTCACTTTCCAGACCTCCCCATTCCTCCCTTCAAGAAAAGTAAAAATAAAGTAAAAAGTAAAATATAAAAATAGAAAAAGAGATCTAACATATAATTTGTGTTATGTATATACTTACTGGAGCATGGATAAGCTCTCAGTGGCCAACCACTTGAATAGAACTGAGTCCTTACCCTTCTGCACACCTGCCAGAAGCCATCAATTATAGACAGATACACTTCAGCATCCTTATCAGAATTTTTAAAATTTCTCTTTGGTGACTTTCTTATCTAGGTTGCAAATTATATGTGGGAAATGGAGGTATAGTATGTGGGTAGGGATTGTCACAGAAGCCTTCCATGTCCCTCACTCTCAGCTGTGCATCTGCAGCCATTGATATCACAACAAAAGTAGCCTCCTTTCTCTTCAGTCAATAGGAACACAGACCCTAGTCTTCCACACAGTTTCCTGTGATGGAACAGAACAGAAACATGGCTACCCAGATGCAGAAGAAGCATGGACACAGGCACCCTGGACCATGGTCACCAACAGGGCCTCACTGCAGCAGAGACATCCAACATCTATCTGCATGGTCCACTGTAGTAACATAGACCATGGACATAAACATAGACCGCAGGAGGATGAGAAACCCAGACATAGCCATTGGCAGAAGCGTGATTTGGACATTGTCATAGCAACAGCACAGAGCACATATATCAACATGGCCCTCAGCAGTAGCATGACCCATGGAAGTCACATTGATAGTGGATCTAGGAAGTGCCTCTTATTTCATGGCATTCTAGTGGCTAAGGAAGCTTTTCTATTTCCGCCTTTAATTCAAAGTTCCCTTATATATCCCAAATACATTTCAGGAGGTTACTCTCTGTTGGTAAGTATATAGTAAAATTATTGTCCAGTGTTAGCCGTGACATGTTTTTCAAAGGTAAGTTTTACTTCTGTAGATAGTCACATATTATGATAGAAATCTTATGGTCAGATATCTATATTTGTGTGGTGAAGACAGTGTTCCTCCAATTAAGTAACTAATACTTTTTTGTGAAATACAATTTTGAAGAATAAACATTTTCATTGTTTTACAATTTATCATTTTAGACTTCTTATTTTATTTAGTTTTTCTATCAATATTTAATATATTTGTAGCTATTTAACACATTATTTGAGAAAATTTGATCTTGACTATATAGGCAGAATGTTATACAATTTTTACTTCAAATGATTCTAATTCTACAAGATTTTAAACAAAATCAGTCCTGAAGCATGTGTTTATGTTATTTAACATCTGTAAGTAGTCTGCATATTACTTAAATCAGCTGTTATCAATTAAATGTAGCTTTTTAATTAAAAATTATTACTGAGACAATATTTTTCAAATCTCATTTAAAGGATCTTACATTACCCTGCTAAAGAATTCAATTTCAATACCATAGCAACACTTGAATAAGGCACAAATGTTAATTAGTCTTTATTTTAGTCAACATTTTATACATATATATGTGTATATATATATGTGTGTGTGTATATATATATATGTGTGTGTGTGTGTGTGTGTGTGTGTGTGTGTGTGTATACAAAATGCTGAATAAATGGGCTGTGGAGATAGTTCAGTTGGTAATATGCTTGCTTCTAAGGACAAGAATATAAAATTGACCCCAAGAATCCACAAATGTTTGTGCTTGAAATCTTAGTGCTAGAGAAAAAAAGAGAACACTTTGGGTGTCTCTGGTCAGCTCACCCATCTTAGTAAGATTTGGATTAGTGAAAAAGCATATATCAAAATAATGAAACAAAAAAGTTGAGCTTGAAAAATGACACAGGTGGCTTATTCATAATCCTACATGCACAACACACACGTGCACACACACATACCCCTTTAAAATGTTAAATAAAAATTTAAAAACTGTATTTTTGATTTTTCCCTTTACATCATATTTCAACACAAAGCACACCAATTTTGAACTTAAACTCTTCACTCACACCCCGAAATACTGATATGTATTATGAAGTGGACATTCAAACATCAGGCTATGGCTAAGATTACCTCTAATATGGAGGGGACTAAAGCTGTTCATTTGAAATTCAGCTGAAGAATGCTTACATCTTAGATCTTGCAGTTGTATGCACATACACCCAAACTGGTCCTTTTAAAACTGCTTTGCCTTCACTGGATGGTCTTGCCTTCACTGGGTGGTCTTGCCTTCACTTTACTGAATGGGAAAAGGTGAAGAAAAGTGAAATTGACAGTGGATTCCCCCTTTCTTAATCTATGGCCTGAGCAAAATAATTCATCATGTGAGTAATTGTCTTCTGCTATAATCGTTCATCTTCATTTGCCTACTTGGTTTTAGTTGATCACTGTGTATTATTCCATTTTCATCTCTTTCTCATAATATTAAACACACAATAAACATTTGTTATTATCATGTATAAAATTACAGTGGTGGTATTCTATTTTATTTAAATTTCATTTTTAATTATTCTAAATATGGATTTTCATCCCCTCATCTCCTCCCAGATCCTCCAGTCCTCCCAATATATCCATCTCCATGCCTAACTTTTTTCTCTTTAGAAAAAAAAGGAAAAATTTTTTAAAAAGTTAACATTTTAAAAAGAAACAAAATGAAAACACAAGAAATACATACATACACATAAAATAAAATTGATTAAAACAAAATTGAAAATTAAAATATAAACAAAAGAGCAGTAAACAAAAGAACAGTAAGATAAAATATGACCAAATAAAGAAAGATGAGATACAAAATATCTATAAAGATCCTATTGAGTTCATTTTGTGCTGACATCTACTGCCTATTAGGCTTACAACATATTTTTAAGTGCAGATATATGCCCATTGAGACTCCATTGGAGAAAACTAATTTTTTTTCTGCAAGTTATTGCCAATTGTAGATAGCTTCATTGTTAGGAATAGAAGTTCATGTCTACTTCCCTTTTCAGTGCTGGGAATTCATCTGGCTTGAACTTGTGCAAGGCCTGCACATCCTGTCATAGTTTCTGAGTTCATGTGTTCATCTGTTCTGTTGTGTCAGGAGATGTGGTTTCCTTGGTGTCTTCCATCCTCTGGTTCTTACCATCTCTCTATCTTATTTTCAGCACATTTACTTGGGTCCTGAAGGGAGGCATTTGAAGAAAGCATGCCATTTAAGACTGAGTGGTCCAAATTTAACAGCATCTGCACATTGTTCAGTTGTGAGTCTCTGTGTTAGTACTATCTACAGCAAGAATAAGCTCCTCAAATGATGGGAAGCAAAGGTATGACTCTGGGTTTAGAAGAATGTCAATAAGAATAATTTTATTGTTATGTTCCTTTAGAAGAACAATAAAATTTGGTTTCCTTTAGGCCTGTGCCCTATCTTGTCTCAGGTTCTTGGCCACCCATGCAGTGTTAGGCAAGGGTTCTATTCCATGGAAAGGGCCTTAAATCAGATTATATAGTGTCGGTTTCTTCCCCCAACATTTCTTGCCATTATAACACAAGCTTATCATCCAGGCAAGTCACCATTAGAGGAAGAAGGCTTTATAGCTGGGTTGATGTTTGCCTTTTTCTTCTGGTAGCATGCAGAGTATCTTCAGTAACAAGCATAGCAGGTGGTAGGGGTGAAGTATCTAGCTGGGCAACAGCTCTACTTATCAGTATTCAATAAAATATATAATCATTGTCTTCAACAATAGGATTTTACCATTTGTTTGTTGACAGCAACTATTAAAGAGTCTCAACAATTGCCTGGGTTCTTTGGGCTCTTCAATGGGGCCCATTTAACTAATGACTGAACTAGAGTAACTCCTTCTTGGCAGTAAATATTTCACTTGGTGACAAAGGATTTCTAGTTGGGACATTCTAGTTATTTGATGACTCCGTTTAAATGTCTTTAATATATGTATTCATTTTTATAAACTTCTGTTGGAGTAGGTTTCCGTATGACACCACTAATGGCCTTCAGTGTTATTCATGCTTACCTCCTTTATGGACCTCTTCTCACCTCCCCATTTATTTATCAAGCTCCTGTCACTTTACTGTCTCTTCATAACAACATATTATACATTATTTTCCTTGGTAGACTTCTCAGACATTAGGCTTTCCTTTGTTCTATATATTATTAAATGGAAATTAGTAGCATAATGTGATCATTTGCCTGTAAGAATTATAAATCTTACTGTCAGTCTGCCAATAATCACCTGTAGCACAAATTATTTCAGGACTTGTTTATAAATATAATATATTAAACCAAGAATTTAAACAAAGTACAAGATGAAAGCATGTTTCCTTATATGAGAAGGTATATTTTAAAATATAAAAATTAATATAATGATATATTCAGAAAAATCTGAGAGGTAATGATATTCCACAGGATTGTGAGAAGGAACAAAGTCTGCCACATGAATTAAAAAGGCATAGATTTATGTTCAGACATTGACCTTGGTAGCCAACAGAGTATTTGGAATCTGTGGTCAGAGGTAACGTTTGTAGGGATTGGTGCAAGACAGAAGGTCTTAGTAACTGAATTATTGAACCTAAATCAATTCTGAAAATACCAATGTGTCATACTGTGAAATTACTTTTCTGAGGTTACTGAGGCTAGTTTCTCTCTTCTCTGTTACACTTAAGCTTAACTTCAAGAAAAATAAAATTAAAGCTGTAGTTTTAGTTAACCCCTTACCTAAAACTGCTAAAAATCATAATTTTAGTTAAGGTTGCTCTAAATCGACACAGATAAATTTACACATAATTCTTAAATATTTAAAGCCTACTAAACTATGTTTTATCATATCCAGTTCCTAAAACATATAAATTGTATAATTATAAAATTATTAAATTGAATGAACTGTAGAATATAGTATCGAATGCTCAATTAAGAAAACCTAGAGGAAAAACACACATACACACACACACACACACACACACACACACACACACACACACACACACTATATATATATATATATATATGTTCACACTATATATATACATATATATATATACACATGTATAGATTAGTAGGGATATATATATATATCCCTACTAATGTTACCGATAACTGATATATATATATATATATATAGTCTAATCTTTTATTTACATATCAGTACAATAGTAAACACACACATATATAAATTATATATGCATATGCATATATGAATGCATATATAACAATGTACACACACATATAAATCGTGTGATTATAAAATTATTAAATTGAATGAATAGTAGAATAAAGTATTGATAGTTAAACAAAAGCTAAAGGAAGAAAACTGATTCATCTAAGTATCTATTATCAATAAATTATAAATGAGACATACAAACACAAACACACACACATACACATGCATATAAAATGTGTGTAAGATTAAATGTTTATGTATATAAACATATATATATATCAGCTATCAGTAGGATAACTCATTTTCTATGTATTCACAATTGATATATATCATATATATCATATATGTGTATACATGATACGTACACATACACATATACAATATACCAATTTCCCTGTTTCCCCTTATCTCTCTCTCTTTCTCTCTCTCTGTATGTCTGTATATATGTATATATGTATGTATGTATGCATGTATGTATAAATATGTGTGTACCTGAATTGATATTGTAGTTCACAGGTGATATAGATCTTGAATTTTGAGATAGAGTCTTTTCTTCAGCTAGGAGAGGCTTAATAGGCTTGACTGGTTGGATGATGAGTCCCAGGATCCACTTTTCTTGGTTTGATTACATGCAAACATCACCATGCCTGTGCTTTTATTACTCCTTTATTTTTTGAGATTTCATTATTTTACCTCTACACACACCCAATTCTCCCATGCAAAACTATTCTTCCTTTAAAATTGATGATCTCTGTTCTCCTTGTTATTTTACACAGATAGACACACATACACCCACCCCTTCCACACACACACATATGTACACATATACACACTATACACATAAACATTTAATCTTACACACATTTTATATACATGTGTATGTGTGTGTGTGTTTGTGTTTGTATATCTCATTTATAATTTATTGATAATAGATACTTACTCAGATGAATCAGTTTCTTCCTTTAGCTTTTGTTAAACTATCAGTACTTTATTCTACTATTCATTCAATTTAATAATTTTATAATAACACAATTTATATGTGTGTGTACATTGTTATATATAAATGCATATATGTATATGCATATATAATTTATATATGTGTGTGTTTACTATTGTATTGATATAAAAATAAAAGACTAGACTTTGGTCTTTGAGAGTTGAGCTATCTTGATGAGCTGTCTGGTAACCTTCAGAAAGCTGTCTCACGCAGAACACAGACTGTCAGCTTGTACCCACAATTTGACTTCCAGTCAATCTTTTTGTTGCCCTTGAACAACCCTTCCTCAGAACCTCTCTTCAAGGTGAGGCTTGTTCTTGGAAAGTGTGTATTTTTGTCTGTCATGGTTAAGATATTGTAAAAAAAAAAAAAAAAAAAGTTGAAGCAGTTAATTTTTTTCTATTTTTCAAGTAATCATTAATGTATGGATTATTAAAAAATGAAACTATGACAAAACCCATTAATATGATTTAGCAAATCTATACTATAAAGTTGGAGTGATGTTTTCAAAAACTGTGTGAAGATGTTTCTCTGTCATTATTTGCCTGTCTAAGGTAACTTGTGATTGGTTAAAATAAAAAGTCAATGGCCTGTAGCTAATGGCAGGATAGTATGGTGGAGTGTACCAAAAGGAGAGAAGAACTCTGAGAAGGGGACAGGTGGAAAAAAATCAGCAGGACAGACACAGAGGAAGAAGTTGGTGAGGAAGGAAAGAGAGGAATCTAACCATGTGGCAGAACTTAAGAATTATGAGCTAGTGGAAAACAATGCCTAGATATATGGCCAAACACTTATAAACAAATATAATCTCCATGTCATTATTAGGAAAATGGGGCAGGCATAGAAAGGCCTACAGGTACACTTCACTGATGGCTCTATGGTAATAATAGACCATTAGTTTTCCCAAGAAGCCCACTTGATGTTCTAGAATGTGTATGTGTGTGTGTGTGTTTGTGTGTGTGTGTATGTGTGTGTGAAATTTGTGAGATTAAATTTTGTCAAAAAATGTTTGCTTATATATGGAATAGAAGAGGCAATGCAGATGTTAATGACACTGACTGCTCTTGCATAGGACATAGGTCCTATTACCAGATCCTTATCTGGGGGCTGAAAACCATATGTAACATCAGTTCCAAAGAAGTGATGCCCACTTCTATCTACTGGCAATGCATGTATTCAAGTGGTACACATACAGACTCATACATACACATATATAAAAATGAATACTAGAACAGGCATGGTGGCACATCTAACCATAATCCTAACCCTAACCCTAACCCTAACCCTAACCCTAACCCTAACCCTCTAACCCTAACCCTAACCCTAACCCTAACCCTAACCCTAACCCTAACCCTAACCCTAATCCTAACCCTAACCCTAACCAAGCACTTTTAATCCAAGCACTCAGGAGACATGCAAGCAGATCTCTGTGAGCTTGAGGCCAGACTGTGAGTTACAAGACAGTGAGGGCTATACACAGACAAAGAACAACAGTAAAAAAAATCCAAAAGCAAGAGTAAACAAAAAAAAAAAAAACAGCAAACAAAACAAACCCTAACAAAGAATGCTTATATGAATCTTTTAAATTATTGGTTTCTAGATAAATGATGATATCATTAGCTATACACAAAAATGTAATTTTAGCATGCTACACTTTTATCTCCTATAAACACTAAAACTCAAACAATGACCAAGCCCTGGTTCTCATGAACTGTTCATTGCCTCAAAAGCTCAGCAACTTCTTTCCTAAATTGTTTTACTATGTAAACTGATATACTGTTATTATAACACATGAAATAATGTTATCCTGCACCACATAGCAGTTTTGTCCCACATAAAACACTCTCTCTAGAGGGAGAGAAGGCTTAAGAGAATGAGGATATAACCCAAAAATCTTGGGTCTGGGGAAGTAGAAATTGAGAGTTCTCCAAGTCACCTACTCAGAATTATAGAAGGAGTTAACCACTGCAGGGCAGGAATATTCTGGCAAGGAGAGCTCTGGTGAGACCTGTGGAGCTGCATGCAAAGAGTACTAATGTTGTAGGTTTCTGGACCCCTTGCTAGGGTGGACTTTTTCGTGTACAACTGTCTTTAAGTCACTTCTCCTATGAGTCACCCTCAGCAAACTGTATCTTTACTGAACATACTTAAAATAAATGTAATATTCCAGGACTGTTATACTTCTTATAATTAAACTTCAGTGTTGACTATCTATACTTAAAATTTTATATTAGATGATTGGTCATATTTACATGGAAAGAAATATACCAAAGCATATATGGTATAGTTTAATGTCAAAAATACTGAGTGAAAATACTGGTTCTTACAGGCAGCCATGAAAAACAGTCTGAATTTCAACTTCTTGAGCTTTAAAACGAAGAAAATATTTATTATGAATTATCAAGTATAGATTATTGAAAAAGTGTGTAGGTGAGGGATATGAGCAATTTAGTATATCTGTATATTTGTCATTAATTCATGATATGATCCAGTGCCAAAACCTATTTTGGGGAAAGTGAAATGATTTTAGAAAAAATGTGGTGTCTCCTCCAGGAAGACATGAGAATTCAACTAGAATTAAACATTTTAGAACCCTACAGTGTCTTTTATTGTACAATAAATTTTATGTATTTTGGTCTTTTATGTTATCAAAGAATATGAGGAATTTGTATCTATACCTGCTGTGCTGTGTAGTTTTAAGTTAACTTGAAAAAGTCAACTGAAATAAAGGAATCTCAATTAAGAAAATGCCTCCATAAGATCAGATTGTGTAGAGCATTGTCTTAATCAGAGATCAATGGGAGAATTCCAGCCCATTTTGAGTGATGGCATCTCTGGGCTGGTGATTATGAGCTCTGCAAGAAAGCAGGATGAGAAAGCCATGGAGTGCTTTCCTTAACAACCCCCATGTCACTTATAAAAGCTCCCACCTCTAGGATTCTGCCTGCTTAAGTTCATGCCATCACTGCTTTTGAAGATGACCTATTATTAGAACAGTAACGATAATAAAACCTTGCTTGTCCATGTTGTTTGGCCAAAAGTTCCTTTTAATAAGTTGCATTTCTTTGTTATGCTCCAAATAATGACTTTGAAGAAGTTATTTTAATTAGAACTGAGTCTATAGTGAAAATTATGTTCATTTATTTATTTTTATGTTTTTTTAATACAGAGAGAAAGAATGTAAATCATGGCAGATTTCATGGTAGAGAGGATCTAGGAGAAGTTAGAGGACAAAGAATATGTTAAAAATTTATCTTATGAAACTCAAACTGTTTTAGAACAAATAAAATAAAGGATAATTACAAACAAACAAGTCTACAAATGTAATTAATGTTTCAATTTATTTTTAGAGTGAAAATCAGTACAGAACATCACCAGGGCATCTATAAGAAAATCAGAATATGATATTTGTTCTATAAATAAGTCCTGATTTTTTCTCACCAGTGACTGTCTAAGGCAGGACCAGGAAGGAGCATACAGGCCACAGAAGCAGCAGAGCAGCTGGGACAGGGTCCTTCCTGTCCCAATCTGTACCCAGGAGGTGTGGCTATTCCACAGCCCTCTATGAATGGGTCTTGCCAAGAGAGAGATGGTCTCTCAGGAGTGCTGACACAGGCTTACAGACCCACAGGAGGAACAAGCTCCAAACAGAGATAGCAACAATATCTAACAAGAGATTTCCAGAAGTTGAAAGGCAAACACAAGAATCTTATCAACAGAAACAAAGACTACTTGGTAACATCAGAACCCAGTACTCCCACCACAGCAAGTCCTGGATACCCCAACACACCAGAAAAGCAAGATATGGATCTGGTATCATATCTCATAAAGCTGATAGAGGAATTTAAAAAGGACATAAATAACTCCCTTAAAGAAATACAGGAGAACACAGGTAAACAGGTACAAGCCCTTAAAGAGGAAACACAAAAATCCCTTAAAGAATTACAGGAAAGCACAACCAAACAGGTGAAGGAATTGAACAAAACCATCCAGGATCTAAAAATGGAAGTAGAAACAATTAAGAAATCACAAGTAGAGACAGCTCTGGAGACAGGAAACCTAGGAAAGAAGTCAGGAGACAATAGATGCAAGCATCACCAACAGAATATAAGAGATAGAAGAGAGAATCTCAGGGGCAGAAGACACCATAGAAAACATTGACACAACAGTCAAAGAAAATGCAAAACACAAAAAGCTCCCACCCCAAAATACTCAGGAAATCCAGGATACAATGAGAAGTCCAAACCTAAGGATAATAGGTATAGAAAAGAGTGAAGACTTCCAACTTAAAGGGCCAGTAAATATCTTCAACAAAATTATAGAAGATAACTTCTTGAACCTAAAAAAAGAGATGCCCATGAACATACAAGAAGCCTAGAGAACACAAATAGACCCTAAGAGAACACAAATGCTAGACAAGGTTACTATACCCAGTAAAACTCTCAATTACCATAGAGGTAAAACCAAGGTATTCCATGACAAAACCAAATTTACACAATAACAAATATACACAATATCTTTCCAAAAATCCAGCCCTTCAAAGGGTAATATATCGAAAACTCCAACTCAAGGATGGAGACAACATCCTAGAAAAAGCAAGAAAGTAATCTTCCAACAAAACTAAAAGAAGATAGCTACATGAACAGAATTCCAACTCTAACCACAAAAATAGCAGGAGGCAACAATTACTTTTCCTCAATATCTATCAATATCAATGGACTCAATTCTTCAATAAAAAGACATAGATTGTCAGACTGGGTACATAAACAGGACCTAACATTTTGTTGCATACAGGAAATCCACCTCAGTGGCAAAGATAGATACTACCTCAGAATAAAAGTCTTAAAAACAATTTTCTAAGCAAACAGTCCCAAGAAACAAGCTGGAGTAGCCAGCCTAATATTGAATATAATTGACTTTCAACCTAAAGTGATCAAAAAAGATAAGGAGGGACACTTCATACTCATCAAAGATAAAATCTACAAAAATGAACTCTTAAGTCTGAACATCTATGCTCCAAATATAGAGCATCCACATTCATAAAAGAAACTTTACTAATGTTGAAAGCACACATTGCCCTACACACAATAATAGTGGGCGATATCAACACCCCACTCTCTGCAATGGACAGACCATGGAAACAGAAACTAAACAGAGACACACTGAAAGTATCAGAAGTTATGAAAAAATGGATTTAACAGATATCTATAGAACTTTTTATCCTATAACAAAAGGATATACCTTCTTCTCAGCACCTCATGGTACCTTTCTCCAAATTGATCACATAGTTGATCACAAATCAGGCCTCAACAGATACAAGAAGATTGAAATAATTCCATGCATCCAATCATATCACCACTGACTAAGGCTGCTCCTCAATAACAACATAAGAATTAGAAAGCCCACATACATGTGGAAGCTTAACAACACTCTACTCAATGATAACTTCGTCAAGGAAAAAATAAAGAAATCAAGACATTTTAGAGTTTAATGAAAATGAAGCCACAACATACCCAATCTTATTGGACACAGTGACAACAGTCCTAAGAGGAAATCTCATAGCACAGAATGCCTCCAAAAAGAAATTGGAGAGAGTGTACACTATCAGTTTGACAGCACATCTGAAAGCTCTAGAACAAAAAGAAGCAAATTCACCCATGAGGAATAGATGGCAGGAAAGAAGCAAAGTCAGGGCTGAAATCAAAAAAATAGAAACAAAAAGAACAATACTAAGACCAAACGAGGAACTGGTTCTTTGAGAAAATCAACAAAATAGATAAACCCTTAGCCAGATTAACTAGAGAGGACAGAGACAGTATCCTAATTAACAAAATAAGAAGTGAAAAGGAAGACATTGCAACAGAAACTAAGGAAATCCAAGAAATAATCAGATCCTACTACAAAAGCCTATACTCAATAAAATTGGAAAATCTGATGAAATGGACAATTTTCTAAACAGATACCAAAGTTAAATCAAGACCAGGTAAATGATCTAAATAGTCCCATATCCCCTAAAGAAACAGAAACAGTCATGAATAGTCTCCCAACAACAACAACAACAACAAAAAAAAAAAAGCGCAAGACTAAGTGGGTTTAGTGCAGAATTTTGTCAGACTGTCAAAGAAGATCTAATACCAATACCCCTAAAGCTATTACACAAAATATAAACAGAAAATACTCTACCAAATTTGTTCTATGTAGCCACAATTACTCTGATATCTATACCACACAAAGACCCAACAAAGGATGAGAACTTCAGACCAATTTCTCTTATGAATATCGATGCAAAAATACTCAGTAAAGTTCGTACAAACAGAATCCAAGAACACATCAAAAAGGTCATCCATCATGATCAAGTAGGCTTTATCCCAGGGATGCAGGGATAGTTCAATATATGGAAATCCAACAACATAATCCACTATATAAACAAACTCAAAGAAACTAAAAAACATATGATCATGTCATTAGATGCTGAGAAAGCATTTGACAAAATCCAAAACCCCTTCATGATAAAAATCTTGGAATGGTCAGGAATTCAAGGCCCACACTTAAACATAGTAAAAGCTATATACAGCAAATCAGTAGCCAACATCAAACTAAAACGAGAGAAACTTGAAGCAATCCCACTAAAATCAGGGACTAGACAAGGCTGTCTACTCTTTCCCTACCTGTTCAATATTGTACTCGAAGACCTAGCCAGAGCAATTAGACAACAAAAGGAGATCAAAGGGATACGAATTGGAAAGGAAGAAGTCAAATCATCACTATTTGCTAATGACATGATAGTATATTTAAGTGACCGCAAAAATTCCACCAGAGAACTCCGAAACCTGATAAACAACTTCAGCTAAGTAGCTGGATATAAAATTAACTCCAGCAAATCAGTGGCCTTCCTCTATCTACACAAAGAATAAACAGGCTGAGAAAGAAATTAGGGAAACAACACCTTTCACAATAGTCATAATAATATAAAATACCTTGGTGTGACTGTAAGTAATCATGTGAAAGATTTGTATGCTAAAAACTTCAAGTGTCTGAAGACAGAAATCAAAGAAGATCTCAGAAAATGGAAAGATCTCCCATGCTTATGGATTAGCAGGAATAATATAGTAGAAATGGCCATCTTCCTGAAAGCAATCTACAGATTCAATGCAATCCCCATCAAAATTCCAGCTCAATTCTTTACAGAGTTGGCAAATTCATTTGGAATAACAAAAAAACCTAGAATAGTGGAAACTATTCTCAACAATAAAAGAACTTCTGGTGGAATGACCATCCCTGACCTCAAGCTGTACTACAGAGCAATTATGATAAACACTGCATGGTATTGGTTCAGTGACAGGCAGGTAGATCAATGGAATACAATTGTGAAACCACACACCTATGGTCACTTGATCTTTGACAAAAGAGCTAAAAACATCCAGTGGAAAAAAGACATCATTTTTAACAAATGTAGTTTGTTCACCTAGCAGTTAGCATGTAGAAAAATGCAAATAGGTCCATTCTTATCTCCTTGTACATAGCTCAAGTACAAGTGAATCAAGGACCTCCACATAAAACCAGATAGAATGAAACTAATAGAAAAGAAAGTGGGGAAGAGGCTAAAGCACATAGGCACAGGGGAAAATTTCCTGAACAGAACACCAACAGTTTATACTCTAAGATCAAGAACTGACAGATGGGAATAATAAAATTATAAAGCTTCTGTAAGGTAAGGGACATTGTCAATTGGACAAACCAGCAACCAATAGATTGGGAAAAGATCCTTACCAATCCATCATCTGATAGAGGGCTAATATCCAATATATAGAAAGAACTCAAGAAGTTAGACTCCAGAGAATCAAATAACCCTATTAATAAAATGAGGTACAGAGCTAAACAAAGGATTCTCAACTGAGGAATACTGAATGGGTGAGAATCACCTAAAATAATGTTCAACATCCTTAGTCATCATGGAAATGCAAATCCAAACAACCCTGAGATTCCACCTCACACCAGTTAAAATGGCTAAGCTAAAATTCAGGTGAAAGCAGATGTGGTTCAGTTTGGTGGTTCCTCAGAAAATTGGACATAGTACTACCTGAGGATGGAGCAATACCACTTCTGGGCATATAACCAGAAGATGCTCCAACATGTAATAAGGACACGTGCTCCACTATGTTCATATTAACCTTATATATTATAGACAGAATCTGGAAAGAACCCAGATGTCTCTCAACAGAGTAATAGATACAGAAAATGTGGTACATTTTCCCAGTGGAGTACTACTCAGTTATTAAAAACAATGAACTTATGAATAGGCAAATAGATGGATATGGAGGATATCTTCCTGAGTAAAGTAACTCAATCACAAAAGAACACACATTGCAGGCACAGTTAACTGATAAGTGGATATTAGCCTGGAAGCTCAGAATATCCATGATACCATCCACAAACCATATGAAGCTCAAGAAGAAGGAAGACCAAAGTGTAGATTTTTCAATTCTTCTTAGAATGGGGAACAAAATAACCATGGAGGGAGTTACATAGACAAAATGAGGAGCAGAGATTGAAGGAAGGACAATCTAGAGACTGTCCCTCCTGGGGATCCATCCCATATACAATCACTAAACCCAGAGACTATTTTGGATACCAACCAGTGCTTGCTGACAGGAGTCTGATATAGCTGTCTCCTGAGAAGCTCTGCTAGTTCCCGACTAATACAGAAGTGGATGCTCACAGCCATCCCTTGGACTGAGCACAGAGTTTCCAATGAAGGAGCTAGAGAAAGAACCTAAGGTGATGAAAGGGTTTACAGGCCCATAAGAGGAACATCAAATTGAACTAACCAGTACCCTTAGAGCTCACAGGGACTAAACCACCAACCAAAGAGTACTTGTGGTGGGACTCATGGCTCCAGCTGCTTATGTAACAGAGGATGCCTAGTTGGTCACCAATGGAAGGAGAGGCCCTTGATCCTGTGTAAGCTCTATGCCCCAGTGTAGGGAAATGCCAGGGCCAGGAAGCAGGAAACAGTGGGTTGATAAGTAGGGCGAAGGGTTAGGAAATAGGGGGTTTTTTGGAGGAGAAACCAGGAAAGGGAAGAACATTTGAAATGTAAATAAAGAAAACATCTAATAAAAACAAAATTATAATAACAACAACAACAATAATAATAATAATAAAAATTCTTAAACATAATATTTCTTCTCATAATATGTTTTTAATATCATGTTACCTATAAATTAACACATCACATTTCATGTGCTAGCTACACATATTAAATTTTTTATCTAATTTCTTTGGAATACACCATGTAAAATATCATTCTGATATTTAATGTTTGATTTTTATTGCAGTTAATGTCAAAAACAAGGATCAAGTGGGAGAAGTTGCATATGTAGGACCCAAATCCTTTTGAAAATAAATGATGTTACTGTTCTGTACACAAATGATAGAAATCTGGTCTGTTGGGATGCCCATTAGCATCTGACAGGTTTGCAGAAAAAAATGATTGTCTTAATATTTGTATCTTTATTTCTATATATCTAAGTTAATTAATCATTCAACAATCTTGTAATTCCTTAGGTAATATTAAAAATCTGCTTCTTAATTATGCCTTGGTTCTTATATAGAATTAAAACTTTATACCACTTCATATTGCATATCTATGAAGATATAATTTGACAATTTATTATTGTTAATTTAGCATTTAATAATGCTAAATATGTATTTATCACATTATAATAAAATACATTTTATCGTAGTATATAATTATCAGTCACTTTTTTTATGCTATATCAATAAAGTTGTGATGAACAACGAATTGCTATTGGAAAGAGTTAATTTCTTTTCTGGAGTACATTTAAATCAAATACATTTAGACATGACTTCAGATGTCATATGTACTTTGTTGAGTTAAGGTCTGGCAGATAGCACTGTTTCCATGACTAAATTTAATTTAAATTATAATTTAAAGATAGCCTTTTGAGCTGAGGAGCTATCTTGCTGGTTAATGCCTTACTGTGCAAGCAGAAGGGCCAGAGTTCTGAGGAATCTATGTAAAATGCTAAGTGAGAATGATAACCTACTTTTAGAACTTGCTGGCTTGTGAGATTAGGCATGCCTGGGCTTTGACTGACAACCTTGCATAAATAAATAACATAGAAAAGCAATGATCAAGAATAATTTCAAACATCAATCACCTTCACATTCATGCACAGCATACGTACACTCACCATTACACAATGCAAGCATGCATATACACATATGAAACACCACAAGGTGAGAATAAGAAATAAAACCATTCATCTGCATGAAACCACTTAGATTTCAGAGCTAAATTTGGAAAGTGAGACAATTAAAATCATTCCCACCCACTAAAATTCAGAGTTTGGCTACAGAATTGCACACACATTCAAAAATACATAATAACAATGGCATTCTATGCTATGTAGCCTTACTTCATTTTTAAAAATTATAAATGTATTGATTATATAGCACTTTAAAATTTTCATGTTTATAAAATTACTTTTAATATTCTACAGATGATCAGGTTTATATAATACTCTTCAGCAAGGGTTCTCACACTTCCTATTGCTGTAACTCTTTAATACAGTTCTTCATGTTGTGGTGACCTTAACCATGAGATTATTTTCATTTCTACTACATAACTGTAATTTTGATAGATATTATGAATATTTGTACAATATCAATATACAGATAATTATAAATATCTATCTATTGCATGTAAGAAGATAAATATCTATGTTTTTCAATGGTCTTAGGTGATCAACCACTGCAAAAGGGTTGCTCAAAGTTCAAAGGTGTTGTGACCTACAGGTTGAGAACAACTGCTGTAAAAACTCCATTAAAACTTAGAAAACATTGTGTTTAGATGGTCTGCTTTAATGATTCCTACCAATACCAAATTTTAATGTTATGCAACACTAATAAGCTCAGAAAAACCTACAGTTTACATGTTATCACACCTTGTTTTCCATGTATTTGCTCACATTTTATCTGATTCATCTGAAAATAAAAGTGTGAGTTACATAACTTACGTTTTAAAAAAGATAGAACTTGACACTACAAACAGTCCTGAGTCTGCCCTCTCTACTGAGGACTAAAGAGGAGTATTTTCTTCAGTTGGCCAAGATATGCCTTAAATGTCTCAAAAATTTTGGATGTTTAGTTTTTCTCAGATTTAGAATAATATTGATTTCTGTTTTATTGGTGTTTGAGTTTCCCTATAATATTTCATGCTTTGAATTGTGTTGTATTTTATTAGGACACAAGATCACTGAGTGTGAGAACTTAGATTTGTGGAGGCAAATACTACCATGAGAAATTTTCCTTCCTTCCTTATTCCTCTCTGTCATCTGTCTGTCTGTCTCTCCTCTTCTCCATTTTAATATATATTACAACATATATATAGCAATTTATTCCATAGAAAACCCTTAAGTTCTTCTATACCAACTTAACACAAATAACCTTTGACCTCTGTTATATGACTTAAGTCTTTCAAAGGAAGAAATCATTTTCAGCTTTTAATGAGACAAACTGCCCAAGGTCAAACCAAACATTGCTAATGAGGTCAGGAATGGCCATAAAATACCTCATCTGTTTTGATTGTGTTATAGATGGAATATCATAACAAACTGACTCCTAAATATATATGTCTACATCCACAGATTGGAGGCCTCTTATTGCCATTAGAGAAGCACCATTTTGCAGTGGACAGTGGTTAATACAAACACTCAAATCCAGTCAAAATGCAGAGAGAAAGTGTCTCAGGGCAACACAGCCCTATATGTGGTGTGTATATCAAGATCTCTTTCCTCAAGAGGGTCAAGAAGATAGCAAGAGTCACAGGCCCAGGAAATCAGAAATGAAACATTCTCTTCTGTACTCAAGAAAGCAGGTGCTTTAGTGAATACGAAGCAGCTGTAGTTGCCCACAGGACATCTGAAAAAGGATCAAGTCAATATTCCAGCATGGATGGAGGAAGGGCACACAACCTCTTAGCTCTACCTGACATGTTACTGAGAATTGATGACTGCTAGAGAAAGCAGAGTTGGTTTCCTTTAGGGATAATGTCCCTTATCGGTTTATCCTGAAAAGCATGAGTTATTTTCAAAGGAAAGGCATGAAGATTGGAGGGATTTCAGAGATATCTAAGAGGATTTGGGACTGTCTAGGATGTGAATATGATCAAAATTTGTTGTATGCTTGATTTAAATTCTCAAAAGGTACATTAACAATGTATTAAATATATCCCATGTAGCTTTTTCAAATAAATTACAATTTTTACCTAGGATTTGCTAATCTGCAAGTGTATACCAGAAGTTTTTCCAGTCCAGGATCACACTGAGGAGATGGAGTGGAGGTGGATTTTCTTACCCTCTTGGAAGCACTGGAAAATTTCTTGGTCACTGTGATAGTGTGGAAAGGGTCTACAGTGTTAGGGTTGAGGCTTTAAACTCCTATGAGTTTGAAGCACCTTTCAATCAGAAAAACATCCTTTGTTAAAGATATCAAAAAGGGAACAGAAAAAAGTCATAAAAAGCTTTGCTATAGACATCTCTAAATTGATTTCAGGAAAACATTCAGAATTCTGTGTGGACAGTATACAGATGTATACAAGAAGACATGGAACTTTTAAAAAGTGCTTAATAGCTAAATACTTATTAGAAAAGCACATTAGAATTTTCTATAATATTTTAAAGCTGAAAATGCTACTGAATTTTAAGGGGTCATCAGGCAATGAGAACTGAATGAAAGATTGAACTGGTAAACAAAATTATTAATGTCCTTCAGTATTAGTGAGTTTCCCTGGTTCACTAAAACATGAACATAGTGCTAAAAGTAATTATATGAATATTGAATATAATTGGTACAGACTTATACTATGTCCTAAGTTATATTTACTACATTGGCTTCCTGTATATATATAAAATCAAGAAGTACTGTGAATATAATTAACTCTATACTCTGATGTAACATGCTTTGGAAAAGTAATAAAAGTACATGAGAAAATACTAGATTTTAAAATTTATTTTAATCCTTATGTTAAATTTTACCAATAAAATCAATATCTCATGAGGCAAATTACATTTCTAAAATATAGTTAATGAATAAAGCACATTTTTCTAAGCACATTATTTTTTTCAGACATACACATATATACAATGAATAAAATTCAGTTACAAACTTTAAACAATCTCATGATTATTTATAGTCATATGTATTCACATATTGTTACTATTTTATGGGAACTACTATTATGATCATTTTTGTGTTCATCTATACCACATATAATGTAATTTATAGTTTAAGGCTTTAAGAACTAACAGTTTTCAGTTTGTTTGAATGCATTATTCTCCCTGGATCTATGGGGTTTGAGACTTGTTTACTCTTTTCTAACCATCAATTCTGTTCACTACATATTCTAATACTCATCCTGAAGATGCATATTCCATTCTGTGTTTATCCTTTTACTCCATAAATTTTCTGCAAAATATTTTCTTGTGTAAATTTCATTGATTCATAGATTTCACTATCACTTGAATTATAATTAAACAATCCAAAAACAAACAAAAAGCATGTGGAGACAAATCCTAGGACTTTCTCCTAAAGGTACAGCAGATTTTCATACATTTTAAGGTAGGTGTTATACACTGACATGTTTTATTTTGTATGGACTTTCTTTTGACTCATAAGAAATTAGCAGTAGCCTTTTTGCCTTGAAATTATATTTCATACACTGAATTACTCAATTGAATCCATTCTCATTGTGTTAGTAAGCCACTATACTTATATAACTTCCTATTTTTAATGAAGAAGACAATTGCACTATAATTAAAATCATTTGAGTGACCAAAAGTAATGTCCACTATTAAAATATTAAAATATTCGCTTCATATCCAGCATACTAGAGTTCAAAGAAGAAAGAAAATTCAAGGTACTCATTGAAACATTATGAAATAATTTTGAAAATGAGTCAAAGATTAAATTAATTACCTTAAATTTAGACATAATTTAAACCAATAATATGAAAAAATTAAAGACCTTGTCATTATTAACACTGATTAGAACAGTAAGCTTTTATTTTCTAAACTTCACTGTACTCTTTGTCGACTAATTATGTAAGAGTGCTGATCTTATAATTTAAAAAATGAATTAAGCAATCTGTGTTAATAAGAATGTAGCTTCCTAAAGTATAAAATAAAACATTGATCTTTGTATCTCATAGCCTTTCTAGACACGTTGTCCATGACTGTAGTGAATGTGTTCTGGGAAAGGAACAGTACAGGGATGCCTTTAACAGGATAGCCCGAGCAAGGCGGGCCGGGCTGCAGCCGAGGCCACCCTCCTGCCTTTGAATGACACTATTAGATTTGTATTATATTACACTAGGCTTCTGTATGATGTCACTGGATATAGTGATTACAAGTGCATCTCACTCTACTGTAGCTAACAATGAAATCTGGTACAAAATGAGCATATGTGAAAGACAGAAGATAGTCTCACTCACTCAAAGGAAGAAGGGCAACATATAAACCTCATCACAAAAAGGCTCTCTATTGGGACCTGGCAGTGGTATAATGTGTGTGGGCATTAGAAAGAGGCTAATTGAGGCCAGAGACGCGGGCGGGATCCGCCATTTTCTCTCGGGTGAGTTTCTGAGACCTGAGCAGCCAGCCAGGAGCCACAG